>NC_064812.1:24180919-24207481 GCF_023721935.1 Panthera uncia | reverse complement strand
TATAAATATAAATATAAATATAAATATAAATATAAATATAAATATAATTTAAATGACACCAAATCTTAAACCATGCTTTTTGAAGGGGATGACAACTTTCTGCTATATTTACATTAATCTACAAATTGTTGTTGGTCCCTTAGGAGAAATTAATTCAAGTAAATTCAGTGCACATTTACTGATTTCCTACTATGTGCCAGGCACTTTAAGAGGCTCTATACTCTAAGACCTAGATCAGTTGTGATTAAGAAATAGATATAATCTCAAGAACCTCATGTATAAAAAGGGAAAAATCGAGGATTTCATGACTTACATTAGTGTCAGAAGGATGTAAATGCTATAAATTTTTTACATTACATAAATACAATGTGACATTGCATAATCAAATCTAAGAATCAGTTGGAAAATTATACAAATAATGAGATTTAACAAGATTAATTAATTTTTATCAAATTATATTTGTTTGAAACTAAAGAGCATAAAGCATATTTTCCCATTTGCTATGGTAGAAATAAAACATGAGGAAGCTTCCATAATATTGTTAAAGTCAAGTTACATCTTACAAAAGTTAGTAATGTTTTACATAGCATTAGAATCTAGATATTTAGTTCAGCATGTAAAGAGGGAGAGAGACAGAAGAGACAGAGACACACAGAGAAAGACATTAAAATGTTGTGAAAACATAGAAGGTGAACATGTTCTCTTTGGCTGTCTTGCCTAGTAATAAAATGCATTGAAGAGTAAATGACATTTGAACCAGATTGCAAATGATGAAGGATAAAGGAAGGAAGAAGATATCTTAAGCAGAGAAAATAAGTACACTGAAGAAGAGGCATGGTAACATCATCAAAGAATGGCTAGAAGTTCACCTCCACTGGAACAGAGTAGAGAAGTGGCAGGATATAAAGATTCAAGTATAGGTTAGGCCAAATATTAAGGGGCCTTAAATATCAGGTCAAGGAGTTTAGATACTATCCTCTATATAACAGCAATTATATCAGAGATTTGTGGGTACAGACACAGTACATATAGATTTCTGTTTGAGAAATGTAAAGCTGATAACAGTGAGAATGATGGGTTCAGTTTGGCAAGAACAGTTAACAGGCTTATAGCAACATTCCAGCTGCAAAATTAGGATGGATTAAAGAGTGACAGTAGTTGGTGCACCTGAGTGGCTTAGTCGGTTAAGCGTCTGACTTCGGCTCAGATCATGATCTCTCAGTCCGTGAGTTAGAACCCCACATCAGGCTCTGTGCTGACAGCTCAGAGCCTGGAGCCTGCTTTGGATTCTGGGTCTCTCTCTTCTCTCTGCTCCTCCCCTGCTTGGACTCTGTCTTTCTCTCTCACTCTCAAAAATACATAAACATTAAAAAAAAAAAGAGTGATGGTAGTGAAGAGGAAAAGTTACACGCTAGGGATTGAGTTAGAGGGACCTCCTATAAAACAATCCTCTAGCAATGCTTTAAAAGCAAACTTATTAAGAATAACTGATATGTTTTATGGATTCTTAGAATTATATTTTAAGAAGAAATGTAAAGAATACTTTTTTCAACTATGTACCCAATACAATATTACCTCTAAAATAGCAAGACAAGCACTATTTTTTATTCTTTATCCACTTGTACCTCTCTATTGCCTGGAACAATGTGCAATAATTCCATCTCTTATTTGTCTTCCATGATGAACAACACATTATTTTCTATGTGTTTGTTGTTTCCTTAATTTTTTTAAGTAAATTCTACACCCAAGGTGGGGCTTGAACTCATGACCCCAAGATCAAGAATCACATGCTCTATTGATGGAGCCAGCCAGGTGCCCTCATTTCCTTAATTTTTATGTACTATATTCTATCCATGTATAATATCTCAATGGCTCTTGGCTCTTTTCAAATTCTATTTCAGTGTGCTAATTACAGTGGGCATTGAAATATGAATTACCTCAGGTTATTCTTTAGACAAATTCAAGATATCAAAGGAAAACAAAGAAGAATAAACATTCTAGTACAACTAGACAATAGAAGTAAAAAATACAACCATATAAACACGGTTCAAATGTGAAGTCGTTTTTAGGAAAAAAGCCATCATATAATGAGTTTAATCTATGCATGCTTAAATTGGATCAACATATGAACTTCCTTTCATAGTAATAAGAAATTAGTTCAGGATGGGAAATTTTCCAAGTTGAATTGGTGTAATGAAGATGGACAGAGTTGATCTCAACTCTGAGATTATAGTCAGCTAGATTTTTTGACACTAAAGCATCAATTTATTAATTGCATTACAGATATGATATTAAAATCATCTAGTTACATATTTTTTAGCCATGATTCATTAAGATAATTTTATACTTAACTGGATTTTTAATGTTGCAAGCCTGTAATAAACCAAGTCAATGGCAGAAATGAGGATATTCTGTAATTTATTTTATAAGCACATTCCTTTATGAAAGCCAAAAAAGTAAATTCTTAATCTTTAATGATGTGCTTTCTCCATATTCTATTTCTGCAATGGTTCTCAATCACTTTATCCTGCTAGAATCATCTGAAGTTATCTGTATTTGGCAAGGGAGAAGAACTTTAAGGGAAGTGACATTTTGTTCATTTGATTATTTTCTTGGAGAGCAGTTATTACAGGGATGATTTGGGCGGCTTCAGCAAATGAAACAAAAAAGATAGAAAGCAAGATATACTATTTTGTTGTGGCTGTTGTTGCTGTTGATACTATCAATAATGGGAAGACATGGAATGGTTTTAAGCCTTGGTGAAATCCTATTTGTAATTCTGGGAGATCACACTATTGACAAATCTGATTTAGTTGGAGTTAGATTAAAATTACAGGGATAATTTAAGAGGCTATTTCAATGAAGGAAGCACGAAAGGATAAGAGACTGAACAATGTATCATCAATAGGAATTAAGAAAATAGGAAAATATTTTCAATGTGGAAGGAATTATCAATATAACTATTTAATTATATGGGCTAAATGAGTGAAAGGCTAACTTACATGACAATACCATTAACAAGGTTTACAGGAGGTGGTACAGGTTTCATGAAAACATAACTAGTATATCACTTGCCTTAAAAAATTCCATAAAGAATTATAAAAGTGAAAGACAGGAGATAATATTGAGTTTCATTATTCAAAGTACTCTTTGGACCAGCAGTATTGGTATTCCTTGAGAATTAGAAAATATGAAAGACAATGAGGAGAGAATAAAGATTTAAAATCTATCAATGGGAAGCTCACAGGAAGAAACAGCAATGAATGAGAATATATTCAAAGATGTAAGGATTACATAATTTCTACATTCTATCCAATAAGGTCAATGAATAGCAAGCAGAATAAAACAAATAAATTCATATTGGACATAATTCAGTAATACTTCTAAACAATGAACATAAAAAAATTTACTTACAAAGATTGGCAGCTAGTTAAAATCTCTCTATGTCTCTTGGCTCTTCTCTCTCTCTCTCTCTCTCTCTCTCTCTCTCTGTCTATATATATATATATATATGTATATGTATGGAATATATATATATATATATATTCCAACAGAATTATTAAAAGAACTGTGATCAAGGGAAATCCAGAAATGTGGTTTTATTTATATATGTTTTTAGTCTTTTGTTAATGTTTATTTATTTGTCAGAGACAGAGACAGTGTGAGCAGGGGAGGTGCAGAGAGAGAGGGAGACAGAGAACCCAAAACAGGCTCCAGGCTCTGAGCTGTTAGCATAGAGCCCAAGGCGGCACCCAACTCATGAACTATGAGATCATGACCTGAACTGAAGTCGGACACTTAACTGACTGAACCACCCAGCTGCCCCTTTGATCTCATTTTTAAGCAATGAATGGAAATATAACCTTTAATATACATATTCATGAACACCAACATTATATGTTGCAAAGAATAAATTATTGAGAAAAAAAAAAACAACAAAAAATTACCAACAGCTTTGTTTAAGAGAAAGGATTTTGTGTAGTTTTTCCAGCTTTAACATTTGTTATTATCTAAAGACCTTCAGTGAGCATGCATTAATACATAATAACAAAGATTACTTAAAAATAAATATAAGTTGTTCACCTTTACTTAAGCATCTTTTAAAATTAATCTAGAGTTTCGAATAATTTTGATGATAGTTATTTAGGGGGAAAATATTTCCCCCTAACATTTTCTGTCCTTCTCTTTTTCATTTTCATGAGAAATAAACAAAAAGAATACCGATTAGAGTCTGAGTGTTAGACATGCTATAGCTGTCAAATGATTGATCCGAAATGCCTTTACCTATATATTTTCAAATATTCATAAATATATAAGTGATTAATCACTTAGTAATGCATATAAATGTTGAATCACTATGTTGTACACCTGAAACTACTATGATTTATGTCAATGGCACTTCAATTAAAAAGTACATAAATAAATGATCAGTTGATACAAGTTGTCCTAACTGCAGGTAAATTCAAACAACTAACCAGGGTGAATACCAGTATAAAGAGAAAACTCTCTACCCGGAAGCAGAAGAATTCAGGGAGCCAAAAATCCAGACATATATAACGGGTTGTTTACTGGCGTTTGTGGAGTGATTTGTCTGTCTTCCTGATATTAGCTCTATTAAATGCAGTACCTTGGGTGCCTTCACTAGTTCAAACAAACAAACAACCAGGCATCTCCACAGCCTATCATTTTTTCCAAGCCCTACTGTGCTCCATCTAATGTAAACTATGCTTTGGTATGATTTGGTTATAAAATGGTCAGTGAAGTAGCCTAGATGCATTTTGACAAGATTTTGAAACAGATGGTAATATTTTAGCTGCCCTCACCCCTTTTGCTTGAAGAATATCCTTTGCGATCAGTGGTATGGTAAAAGGTTAAAAAAAAAAAACAAAGAAGATAGGAACTGAATATATTTTCAGGCTGTCATGAGGAAACCATGAGACAAAATATCCATGAGGCAAGGCTTGGTTTTTGATTTGTTTTGTTAACACTTATTTGCTTCCCAGTGGACCTTTTAAAAAGCTACAAGTAATTTCACTTTGTTATTTACCTCTGTGTAGTTTCATTTAAGAGGGTACTTCAGTAAACAATTTGGTCATTGCATATTACATGGAAGAAGTGGTCTTTTTCTTAATTTCCTGTTATGTCTGACCCTCTGTTTTCTTTCATCATCAAATAGTTCTTTTCATTCTTTCCTGTTATTGTTGTCACGATGTGTTTCTTTCTCTGTTAATGATGAGTGTTTTTCTCTTCTATTTATCTTCTCCACCTTTTATTTTCTAGCCACATCTATATAGAGCAATGTAATCCTGACAGCAGAAATTTCATTCTGTGCTTGCATGTACAGATGAAAGCTCTGCAAAATTTACTAGCAAACAGTCAGAAGGTAAATTTTTAAATATTCTATCTACCACAAAATTGTCAGAAATAGTCTTCCTGACACAGACATAAATATTTTAATGTATGCTAACTAAAGTGACTTAACACAATTTTCCTCCATATAGAATGTAGATTTTTGTTGTCTAGAAAATATATTTGCACACCCTTATTTTAAATATATTTGCACACCTAGTATTTTTAGACTTTTTGTAATAAGAATCAAACATTGACTTAAAAATAAAAATAGCTGCCTTACATTTTCATTTGTTTGTTTTGTAATTTAATTTAGTCATTAACAATATCGCTATGTTAAAAAAAAACAATATACCTATGTTTCACTGGATTGCTCTACAAATTTTTCTTTTGTTCAGACATGTTGCCATGAATACTTCCTTTGGTTGTATACACCAATCCTAAAATAAATTAAATCATTATTATGCTGTTTCATTTCCTGCGCCCTCCGACTCTGGGCACCCCAACTTTCAGTCACACTCTGAGCTCTTCAAATGGACTGTTTGCTCAGAACTCCTTTCAAGGGTTCCTTTTCCAGTTGAATGACATCCACGCCTGCCCTAAGATTGCAGTAAACTCACCCTTTCACAAGATTTCTCCACCTCTCCCAGCACCAGTTCTGTCAAATCCGTATGTTTGGACATTGGAGTCCTAGGGACTTTGTTTTCTTTTTGCTCAAAGTGAGGCTGGAGCATACCTGAAGATGAGTCAAGAAAATGTCTCCGAATCCCAAAAGGGTAGAGTGGATGGGAAAGCACTTCCTCAACAAGGGTAGGGTAAAAAGTGAACCACCTGAAACTGGACCAACAATACAAAGCAGAACCAAAGTGGTTAGGATAGCCACTATTTTGCAAGCAAAATGACAGATTTTCAGAGAGTGGTGAGGACTTAGATAGATATCAGTGTGTTGTGTTATTTAGTCATCTCTACCACTGGCTGTGGTTTTCTTGAAATAATGGTTGCATAATCCATCTGAATGTCTGCAGAAAACAGTGCTTGGGACACTGAAGATGCTCCATAATTGCTAAATGAATTAATAAAAAAAAAGACAGCAAAATAGCCACTCACTGATTGATAATGAAATCATCGGGTAAAAAGATGACTCTACAAAGAATTATAATTTTTAAATATCTGCATGTATTAGATCTACTTCATTTGACATTTCTGCCCAATTGATAGGAAATCTCGAGCAGAGTTTTCAATAGTCAAATACAGTGTTCAGGGTCATGTGAAGCTTCCATTATGTAAAAAAATAAATAAATAAGAGAGTTAAGTGATGCTCATAATATCCCAAATTGATCTGTTGTGCAATCATATAAGCACATATATTTCTTTTACTTTTCCCCTTTCTATTGTGTGTAATAAATATTTAACCACTTTAAAATTTTATTCAGTCAATTTAACTAATCCTGACAGCTTCTACTAAGGAAATGTTTGCTTTCTCTTCTGAGGAAGATCTTAAGAACATTCACCTGAAATGTTTTATGGATCCTACAAATGCATAACCCTGGAAGAAAGATCTTCTACAATTTTCTTCAAAGCAAGTAACATAAAAATTCACCAAAATATTGTGTTACAAGGATGCCTGGAAACCCTCCTAATGATAGCTGTCATGTTACTGGGCTGCAGTCTTTTGGATGAATACACCAGCTGCAGTGGGTTAAACTTTACGAAAAATATCCAAGTTTCCGGATACTAAAATATTGACATCTGCTAGAAGTAGAACCAAGAAGTTATCCTAAGAATGAAGTAATTGGATGAATTATTTTTTTAAGTATGTTTTATTGCTTTAGGTAAACATGAAGTTCATAAAAAGAAACCTGTTATCAATTACAGACAAATGTT
This sequence comes from Panthera uncia, assembly GCF_023721935.1. Classification (NCBI taxonomy): domain Eukaryota; kingdom Metazoa; phylum Chordata; class Mammalia; order Carnivora; family Felidae; genus Panthera; species Panthera uncia. The sequence goes on along the minus strand of NC_064812.1, from coordinate 24,200,248 downwards.
CAGTGGCAAGATTTTTTTAATGTTGATTAATTCCTGTGATCTATATGTATCATAAAAGAAAGTTTGAATAAAGGAAGAGAAAACAGAAGAAGGCAGGTCCATCTGCTTTGTCAAAAAGAATATATTAATTTATATTAGAAAAAAATATCCAATCCCCCATCTTTTTATATATGAGATATTCTTGCCATATGTTTGCCATTTTTTGATGTTTTCACCTGAAAAGTACATTTTTTTACTTTTACACTTTTGCTTCAAAATCAGTCTTTTCTTTTACTTGTTACTACAGAATGTTATGTCAGAATATATATGATTTATATAATCCAAAATTTAGAAAAAGGAAAGGTGATTATATTTCCAAAAGCCCTGAAATTGGGCACTTTATAAGAAATAGGACATTTGTCTGTTAGTCTCCAATAATGTTACTTAATATTTGTAGAGAACAAACTCAGTGTCAGTGCTTTAAAAAAACTTTGTAAACTAAACAATGTAACTGGACTATGAATTCTGTATGGTGATTATTTCCATTTCAAGATGAGAAAATTGCTATCAGGAGGATTTAAGTATTGCTCCTGGTCACCTGAGTCACAGAGCTGGGGTTGGGGGGCTCTGTTTTGAGTGTGCCATTTAAAATTTGCCTAGTCTTTCTCAGTCTCCTTATTTGGAATCTATTTCAAAGGATCCAGCGGAACCTCATTCACAGATCTTCGATTTCTTAGAAAAACATTGCATCGCATATTCACTTTACTTGTCTGTCTAATCATAGAATTTATCTACAATCCATTGTTCTGAATAGAGTCATTTTTGTTTTTAGGAATACTTTTCTGAATTAGGACCACAGTGTTTTATGCTGGTGAGTGTATAGACGATTAGAAGCTTTACTATACACTTATGATCGGTGAGACCTGGTGAGCCATTTAGAACAACTGAGTTACAGTTTTCTCATCTGCACAGGTGGGATGATGCCTATCTACCTTATACTGCTAATGGGAGGTTTCAGGTCATCACCTATGTAAGGTGTCGAGTGGGACCTTTGGCACACAGGAAATGCAAAATAACTGATTTTACTACCTTTATCTTCCTGAATTCCAACTTAGATTTCTTTCTGTTCAAAATCTGCTACCATCAATTCTATATTTTCAATGTCCCTTTTTGAACAAATTAGTAGAAGAGTTTGACTTAGAATCTCCTGAATACTAACCCATCCTTTATATTTAGTTTTCCTCAATATGTCACACACAGTGGATGAGATATTATTCTTACTAATATTGGCCACTTATAACCTCAGATACTCTTCCTCTTCCAATTTTCTATGGTCTCTTTGCATACTAGGACCACATAATAACTCATCCAACACTCCTCTCAGGTCTGCTTCTAGACTTTATCTTCATCAGTCCTTTACGCCGCTCTCAGAGATGTTCACTGCTGATATTATATAATCCTCCTGATTTAACCCCTTTGGTAACTCCCTATGGTCTTCAAAATAAAGTTAAATTTCCTTAGTATGGCCTATGAGAACATTCATGAAAGCGGCCCCCTCATTTCACTGCAGCCCTTCAAAGTTTCCCAACGTTTTTCTTTTCGTCCACACTTTATGTTTCACTATGTCTTTTGTCAGGGACAAATTTCTCCAGGCTTTTCAAAGTTCAGATAAGTACTCTTTTTTGAGTCCTTTCTGAATTCTACAGGGAATGGACTACTTGCCTTTTATGTAAAACCAGTCCCTTAAAAATGTCCACCAGCGTATTTTGGTTATTAAGATCTCTCAACTCACTTAGATATGCACACAAATGACTTATTTTTTTTTCAAATTCCACTCCTATTATGCCATATCAAAATGTACTTCTAGATAATGTCTTTGTTGAAAGTATTTTGGCCTTAAGCCATAATTTGCAGTTACTAGGTTATAGGCACAGTCTCATGTTCCTCAATCTGAGAGGTGTTTATGTTAAAACATATTTATTCGTGGCTTAAATTTTTTTAATATTTATTTATTTTTGAGAGAGAGAGAGCACAGGCAGGGGAGGGGCATAGAGAGAGGAAGACACAGAGTCGGAAGCAGGATCCAGGCTCTGAGCTGTCAGCACAGAACCTGACTCGGGGCTCAAACCCATGAACCGCAAGGTCATGAACTAAGCCGAAGTCAAACTCAACCGACCGAGCCACCCAGGCACCCCTGGTTTAATTATTTTTTAATTTATTGGAATGTAGTGGATATATAACATTGTATAAATTCAAAGTGTACAACATGTTGATTCAATACATTTATATATTGTAATATCGTTTCCATTGTAGTGATAATTAGCACATCTATCACATCACATAATTATCATTCATTCTTAGCTTTGGGAATAATTAATATCTAGTCTCTTAGCAAGTTTGATGATTATACTAAAGCAATGTTGTCTATATTCACTCTACTGTGCACTAGATTTCTAGGACTTACTACCAATTTCAAGTGTGTCTCCTTAGACCACATCTGTCCTATCTCCTCCCCATCATCCCCTGGTTACCACTGTTTCACTCTCTTTTTATACAAGTTTGGCCTTTTTAGATTCCACATATAAATGATATCATACAGTATTTCTTTTTCTCTGTCTGACTTATTTCGCTTAGCATGTCCTCAAGTTTCATTCATGTTGTCTCAAGTGGCAGGATGTCCTTTTTTTGGCTGAATATATACATACTGTTTTTCTTTAACCATTCGTTCCCTGGTGGACACTTACATTGTCTCCATGCCTGAGCTATTGTGAATAGTGCTGCAATGAACATGGGAAAGAAGGTATCTATTCAGTATCCTATTTTACCTTCCTCTGGGTGTGTACCCAGAAGTGAAATGGCTGGATCTTATGGTAGTCCTTTTTTAATTTTTTTAGGAATCTTCATATTGTTTCATATTGCTTTAGGAATCTTCATAATGGCTGAATCAAATTATATTTCTACAAGCATTGTACAGGGGCTTCCTTTTCTTCACATCCTCACCAGTATGTTATTGTTTTGTCAATTTGATAAGAGCTATTATAATCAATGTGATGTACCTCACTGTGGTTTTGATTTGCATTTCCCTAATAACTAGTGATGTTGACCATCGTTTCACGTACTCATTGCCCTTTAGATGTCTTCTTTGGAAAAAAAAAATATATCTATTTAGTTTCTCTGTTGATTTCTTAATCAGATTTTTATTGAGTGAAATGAATTTTTTACATATTTTGGGTATTAACTTTTTTCTGATGTATGGTTTATAAAATTTCCCTCCCAGTCTTTAGGTTGTCTTTTTATTTTGCTGAGTTTTTGTGTGTGTGCAGATGTTTTTTCACTCAGTTTAGTCCCACATGTTGGTTTATGCTTTTCTTGTTTGTGCTTTGGGTGTCCTATCCAAAAACCCATTACAACAACCAAAGTTGAGTAGCTTCTTCCTTATGTTTTCTTCTAGAATTTTTATGGTATCAGGTTTTATGTTTAACTCTTTAATCATTCCCATTTAAGTTTTGTGAGGGGCGTAAGATAGGAGTCCAATTTTATCTTTCTGCATGTGTTTACCAGTTTCCCCATAACCATTTGTTGCACTTGCTGTTCTTGGCTCCCTTGTTGAATATTAGTTGATTATATATGTAGGGGCTTAATTTGTAGATCCCTATTCTGTTCTATTGGTCTGTCTTCTTATGCTAACACCATACTATTTTAATTACTACAGCTTTATAGTATAGCTTACAACCAGGAAGTGTGATTCCCACAACTTTGTTTTTCTTTGTCAGGATTGCCTTGGCTATTTGGAGTCTTTTGTGGTCCCATACAAATTTTTAGGTTGGTTTTTCTATTTCTGTGAAGAATGCCATTGGAGTTTTGAAAAAAAAAATAATGGCTAATTTATATGGATGCTTTGAATAGTATGGACATTTTCTTTTCCACACAGCGTTCTATTTCCAACATCAGTAGCTTAAAGAGAAGCAGGCAGTCTTGGGCTGAATTTCACATAATTTTTTCACTCCCTCTGTTTTGGTCTGTACATGTCCCTCCAAGGTTGGTTAAATAGAGACAGGAAAAATAGGGGAAAAAATGGCTTCATACATTGGATTCTAGAGGTGTTGCTCTCTCATCTACTTGGGAATACCCTACCATATTATTTCTCCTAACCCCCCCCCCCCCCCCGCTTTTTGTTTCAACAATACAGAGGCAGGCTGATGGATAAGCAGATGTACAGTTTTGGAAGAAAACAAAGAAAAAGAAAAACAAGGCATATTTTTGAGGTACTTCCAAAATGTAGGGCTATTCTCTTTGGACTCACTTTTCATCCAATAAGAAAGCTGAAGTAATACTCTTCTCTCCTACAGGTAGAAGATTTAAAAAAAGAAATAGATGCCTTTTGGTCAGTCAATACTGGTCATCTAGCTCATGACCAATACACTTCATTACAATTGAGGGAATCTCTCATTAGTCTGCTAATTTTGTCATTATTTATCACAAAGAGAATATTTAGATCATGTCAATTGAGGCATTGCTGCCTACAGGCAATTTTTACAAATTGGAAGTGGTAGCGGCCCCCAAATACTGTTTTTTCCTTGAGATGTCATTCCTTTTTTTATATGGTTTATTGAAACCACTTAATATGAATATTCATGTCTCCTCTACTCTCCATGTTTCTGAAATTCCAGAAGCCAAATTGAGCATAGGTTGGTCTATTGACATAGCATCCACTCTCTTTTGAACAGATCTTTTCCTCTGTTCTTCATTCTGCTACAGAATTGCTTGGGCATATGAAACCTCCCTTTTAGAGTAAGTGTTTTCCTTATCCACTGGAGAATCCTCAGCTGGAGAATAATCTTCAACAGATTTCTTAAAATGAAGTTGTCATATTACCTTTGCAATGGGTCCCTTAGAAACCAATGAAAACTAATTTTCAAAGACTAGTTTCCAAATTTAGGACTCCAAATTTCATAGCTATGGCCAGGCATCCAAATGTATGTAACTAAACAATTCAAAGCCAACTTGAACATACAGATAGAGGATGGATGTCTCTTGAGCCCATGGACAAGCTACTTGAAGGCAAGGATCACCCCTTGGCTCAAATTGTCCCACAGATTATGCCTCTTTGCCACTCTTTGGTCACAAATAATGAATGGAAATTCACTCAGCTACTCTACCATCTACTACCTGAAATCCAGAACCTCACAAACTAGGTCTCTGGGACACACAAACCATTTATTCCACCTGCCTGCATATTGGGCAGAAAGGAACACAATCAAAGTAGCAAATAATTGTTTCATTTTTTGATGTCTAAAAATTCTAAATATGGAAAGTCTTTTTTTTTTCATGGTATCCTAAACTTTTCCTCAGAAGTGCCTGGTTACTAAAATACGTCTCAGCACCCACATGTACATTTTAATGACTGTGCTTAAATAGCTCAAAGTTGCAGTAAGTCCCAAACTAATACTTTGGATGAGTTCACGTGTTCCTATTAAATCCAATACCTTATAAAAACAGCCATTCACCTGTATAAAAATAACTTCTCACCTGTGGACAAGGTCTCATTTGTTAGAGTCACCGTCAAATCTGTAACAGTTAAAGCACACAATTCTAAAGATGGGCAGCATGCACAGGGCTGGCTTTGCAAACCACCAAAGTGAAAAATCCATATTGTCTAATTTTACTAACCCATCACTGAAACAAACTCACTCGATCACAAGTCACCACCAGAAGTTCCCATTCTTACTTTGCTACTAAATCTCTTTCCTTGGAAGCTTTCAGTATCAGCCCAATGCACCAGAGGCTAACAATCTCCCTGAATTAAACCTACTCCCTTCTGCCCCAAGCTATAGTGCTTGTACAGAGCAATTGGAAACTCAGGTCTTCTACAAGGAGAAATATAACAAGTCCCAAAGACACAGAGGCAAGTCGGCTCCTGTGTCTGCTGCAGGAGAATAAAGAAAGGAGAAAATAGTGTGACATGTTCTCAATCTAAAAGTACCTGTGTAAGAAAGTCATCATTAGTATCATTCATAACAGGTGTCGCAGGTGTTTGCTTCATAGTAAGCACCTAATAAATAGGAGCTTTTATTTTGAATATTATTAACCTTTTATATTTATTCCTTGGCTTAGCCCAAACCTATGTGTATTGTGTTTTCTGCACTTTTCCCCTTGTAATCTGTGGTCTTCTGAAGCCATCCACACTGAGGTAGGAGGAAGAACACCCACTAAACCAACTTCACGTAGAAAATCAATGTGAGTCCATTTATTTATTTTTTTTAATTTTTTTTAACGTTTATTTATTTTTGAGATAGAGAGAGACAGAGCATGAACAGGGGAGGGGCAGAGAGAGAGAGAGACACAGAATCGGAAGCAGGCTCCAGGCTCTGAGCCATCAGCCTAGTGGGGCTCAAACTCACGGACCGCGAGATCGTGACCTGAGCTGAAGTTGGACGCTTAACCGACTGCGCCACCCAGGCGCCCCATGTGAGTCCATTTAAAGAAGATACTAGAACAATTTAGCCCTTTGCTCTTTAATGTAAAAGTCCACCTCAAATACCATGAGTATTATATCCTTTCTTTTATGCTTGGGACAGCATATTCTGACATAAATAACACAATCTAATATCCTTAATAAGCTAACAATATGGTTGAAACAACATACTCATAACTATAATAAATAAAGTACGTGTAGTGCCACGAGGAATTGAAGCACACAGGTGTGGTGCTTACAGAGAGAAGCAGAGCGATGGTGGTGAGGGAAAGTTGCTTGGGGGAAGAAGCCTAGAACATTCAGTTTCCGTGTAATATTTCTTCATTTCCCCGCACTTCTGTGAACCAAAATGTATTTTTAAAGTAACATAGTTAAAGAGAAATATTGACTTTTTGTTTCTTTCGTGTATCTTTTTGTTTTAGTCACAAAAAGAAAAAAGAACAACATGTCTGACAAAGTAAAATCAATAATTCTAAGATTTAACTTACCTTTTCCAATAACAGAATTAGGCATACACATGAATAATGTATTTTGTAGTATGAAGGAGAGAAATAGATGTTGTAGGAAAAAAACCAATTTATGGAAGGTAGCTAAGATTGCTAAGAGAAATGCCAGTGGCATCGAGAATAAAATAGAGTAGATTTTCCGAGATCCATACTTCATTTTGATACAGAAAGTGTGTAACTATGAGGCCCACATCAGGGATGATGAGCAATGTTTTTCTTTTCTTTTTTCTTACTTTTTCGTAAAGTCTGGATAATTTGCATTCACCTAGCAAACATAAATCTTTTGTTCATTGGTAAGTAGTATTTAAATTTGATCATATTTTATTTCTTCCTCTTTTATTAGGACACAAATTGTCTATCAAAGAAATTTAGAAAGAATTTACAAAAATGTGCACTGCATAAAATGCTTCAGAATTTCAGAAATGTTGGAGAACATGTGTCAGTATTTTTAATTTAAGTATAAATTCCTTAAGTATAAATTCCCTTAAGTACAAGTTTTGAGTTTAGGGAAACTACTTTTTTTTTTTTTTTTTACCTCATCAGAGAAATATTTAAATCCCCAGGAAACTGTCACCAAAGCAAACTGTCAATTTGGATATTTCTAACCAATTACAGACAGAATCATGTCCGATTGCACTCTCCTCCTGGCCACAAGCATTTACAAGGTTTTAGTAAAATGGGAATATAGTTAACTACCTAATGCATTCCACTGAGTAAATGTACACATTACTCTGATTAAGTGAAAACACCACTAGCTGAACCAACAAAGCCCAACAATTTTACTTAAAATAAGTGTCTCTTTTGTGTTCAGTAAATGCGAATACATTCACTGTCTTTCTCATTCTATATAATTATAGCAGATGGGAACGTTTTTCCTTAGATTGAGAAGTTGGCATTTTACATGTTTAATTTGGCTCAAGATACAACATTTATAGAACTGCATTCCAAGCAGTGATTTTCTAAAAGATTCCCTATTGAATATGAATGTAATTATGTTAAATATTCCACCCAGAAATTATAATCCTAACCCTAAAGGTTATTTCTTGGGCATAAAACAGAAACATAGGACTTTTTTGTTATGTTTTCTAGACCACTGAGCAAAAGTCTATAAATTGCTACCCCAGAGTAATAACAGACTGAAAATATGAATATGAATACAATTAGCTTTAGCTAACAGACAAAATGATATATTAAGCTTATGCATTATGGTTTTGCCCATTGATTAATGTCAAGGCTGTTTCTGTGTGACTGGCCGGCCAAAGGCCAACAGTAGGAGGAAGAGAGAGGAAGAGGAGGAGATCATTTGGAATATCTGTCAAGTATCTCTGCTTTTGCTCCTTGGCAATTCTTCTGCTTAATGGAGGGGACTGGGCCACACACACAGCTAGCACAAATCATTAAGTCAGTGATGAGTTTTACAAGAATCACCAGAGTTTATAAAGAGTGAGGAGACCAGGCCAGTTGAAAGGATCTCTGTCCCTCAGGTGATCAGGAAACCTAGAACAAATGAACAGCTTGCTGTAGCAGATTTGGACTCAATACTTAAGTTACAAGATATCACAAAACTTATTCAACACAACTTGATATCCAGGAGAAGAGATGATCATGAGATCTAGGCCATTGACCTATTGAGTTTAGCTAATATTTGTCATGCTTTCTGAGAAACATGTAATGACTATCAGAGGGGGAAAAAAGAGGACAAAAGCAATTTCAAGAAAGAATATATTAGGGGCGCCTGGGTGGCTCCATCAGTTAAGCATCTGACTTCGGCTCACAAACTCAGGTTTGTGAGTTGGAGCCCTGTGTCAGGCTCTGTGCTGACAGCTCAGAGCCTGGAGCCTGCTTCGGATTCTGTGTCTCCCTCTCTGTCTACCTCTCCCCCACTCATGCTCTGTTCTCTTTCTCTCTCTCCCTCTCTCCCAAAAATTAAGAAAGAGTAATTAAAATTATAGAGTTTGGGAAAGATCAAGGTGTTCAGAATGAAGCTAGAAGGTGCACAAAATATGTGTGTGCTTGGTGAAAGTGGTACTGCATTTCAGATAAAAGAGTGCAAGGGAGAAGAGAATGCTATTATGAACAGTGGCGAACTGTGTATTATATGAAGATCTTAGAAAGGATGACTGTAACCCGCATAGAAAATAAATGTGTGAAAAAGAGCCAGGATCATAACCAAGGTTAAGGGTTTAGTAAGAAGAGAACCGAACTAAAAGGACAAAGAGCAGAATCTGTGTCTGAGCTACACAATTCATGGAATGCTTTTCTCTACTGAATGGGCTTTTAAAACCTCTTACAGTGAATGCTTTCTTCCATATAGAAGCTTACCACTGGGAAGTAGCTCCTACGTAAACTTGGCCACTTGCAGTGAAGCACAACTTGAAAACCCTTGATTAGAGGATGAGCATGCTTCTTGTCCTGTTCTTATTAACAACAGTAAATACATACATACATACATACATACATATATACATACTAAATATGGAAAACACTACCACCCTATGAGTATGGCAAAAATATATATAATAATAACTACAACAAAAACCCAAAAATATCACCTCCTGGCAAAGAGTGAAAAGGCATCTCTGGTAGGAATGTAAAGTGGCAACAATGTTCTGCAAGATAGTTCGGCACTGCCTTACAAAGCTAAACATAGTCCCCCCCAAACAATCAAGCAGTTGTGTGCTTCTAGGTATTTACCCAATTGATCTGAAAACGTATGTTCATGAAAAAACCTGCATGCTAATGTTTATTTCAGCTTTATTCACAGTCGTGGAAAACTGGAAATAATTCAAGATGTCCTTCCACAAGTGAATGGGTACAAAACTGCTATACATTCATATGCTGGAATACTATCCAGTGATAAAATCAAAAGATCTAAGATCTATTAAGCCACACAAAAACATGGATAAATATCAAATGTATATTATTAAGAAGAAGAGATCAGTGTGCAAGTGCTTTGTAGTATATGATCACATTTATAGGACATTCAGGGAAAGGTGAAACTGTATACATAATAAATGATCTCTAATTTTGATTAAGTACTAGTTTCTTAGCTATGACCCAAAAGGAAAGGCAACAAAAGAAATAATAGAAAACTTGGACAATATCAAAATTAAAAACTCTTGTTTTTGAAAAGAAACCATTAAGAAGGTAATAAGAAAGCTCACAAATTGAGAGAAAAAATATTAACAAATGTGTAGGTAATAAGGGTTGCAAAAGGTGGTCTTAATAGTCTTCAGATCTCCACTTATCCACATAAAAATGGGCCTTGGGCTTGGAGCACTTCCTTACCAAGAGATAAAGAGTTCATACAGTCTGTGCTAGGCTTATCACCTTGTGTGGGGATATCTTTCCCTGCTTTGGGCTCAATGAGTGCTCTTTTGTGTCTGCTCAAAACATGTGCACCATATGGCAGCTAGCCAACCCAATGTTCTATCTGTCCTCTGCCAGGAGGGTACAGAGTCCTTCCACTGTGATGGAGAAGGGTATACATGTGCACATGACCCTGCATCAGCTGCAGGAAGAGACCCAGTGGTCACAGGGGACCAACACACATACTGAGGCTAGTCTTGAACAGTCTCTTATCTCTGAAAGTACAGCAGTGTTCCCTCCATTGCTTAACTGTGTTCTGTTTTCCATGGGACTCGGACATCAAGACACAACAGCCAGGGACATCTGGGTGACTCAGTTGGTTAAGCGTCCAACTTCAGCTCAGGTCATGATCTCATGGTTTGGTTGAGTTCAAACCCTGCATTGGGCTCTCTGCTGTCAATGCAGAGCCCACTTCAGATCCTCTGTCCCTCTCTCTCTGCCCCCCCCACTCTTGTGTGCTCTTTCACTTTCTCAAAAATAAATAAACATAAAAAAAAAGATGTAATAGTCAGAAGTGTTGAGAGTCCTCTTTTGGAATTGGTACTCTGCTTAACAATAAGGAACTCATATATAGAATATTAAAAAAAACCTCTTATCCCTCAAAAATAAAAGAGAAATAACCATGTTAAAAAAAAAAAAAAAGAAAACAGGCAAAGTATCTAAACAGAAGGTCCTCCAAAGATAGATATACAAATAGCTGTTAAACACATGAAAAATGATTCAACATCATTAGCCATCAGAAAAAAAAATTCAAATCAAAACCACAACGAAATACTCCTTTATACAAACTGTGATTCCTATAATTAAAAAAAATTAAGAAAAAGCACAACTGTTGGTGATTATGTGAAGAAATCGAATCCCATATCTCTGCAGGTGGGAATGTAAAAGTAGTGCATCTACTTTTGAAAACAGTCTGACTATTCCTGAAAAATAATCATAGAGTTACCACATGACCAAACAGATCCACTCTTAGAGAGATTAAAATATAGGCCCCCCCCACACGATGTACACAAATGTTCCTGGCAACATTATGTATAAGAGCGAAAATGTGGAAATCATCCTAAACTCCATTAAAAGGTTAATAGTTAAGTAAAATTTGGTATATTCATACAACTAGACATCATTTGACAATAAAAAGAAATGAAGTGAAAATTAAATCACAGTTTCCAGTCCGGCATGTAAGGAACTTGGAAGTTGCCACTCCATCTTAACAAGTAAAAAGCTGAACAGAAAAAGGAACAACCCTTCTGTTTCCTTTCCTATCTTTGTCAATGCTTATTTCTTGTCTTCTTGATCACAACCTATTTATCAGGTGTGAAATAATATCTCATTGTGGCTTTGATTTACATTTCCCCTATGATTAATGATGTTGAGCATCTTTTCATTTACCTAATGGCCATTATATGTCTTCTTTGGAAAAATGTCCACTTAGATCATCTGCTTGTTTTTTAATTGGATTGTTTGGTTTTTACTGTTGGGTTGTATGAGTTCTTTATATATTTTGAATATTAGCCCCGTATCAGATATATGGTTTGCAAATACCTCTCCCATTCAGTAGGTTACCTTTTCATTTTGTTGATTGTTGTGCAGAAGCTTTTTATTTTGATGTAGTCCCACCTGTTCATTTTTGTTTTTGTTTCTTTTCTGTTTGGTACCAGATTCAAAAGCCCATCACCAAGACCCATATCAAGGAATTTACTGCCTATGTTTTTTCTAGGAATTTTGTGGTTTTAGGTATTGCATTTAAGTCTTTAATCCACTTTGGCGAATTTCCATATGTGGCATAGAATAGTTGTCCAGTTATATTCTTGTGCATGTAGCTGTCCAGTTTTCCCAAAACCATTTATTTAAAAAAAACTATTCCTGGGGTACCTGGGTGGCTCAGTCGGTTAAGCGTCCGACTTCACCTCAGGTCATGAGCTTACAGTCCGTGAGTTTGAGCCCCGCGTCAGGCTCTGGGCTGACAGCTCAGAGCCTGGAGCCTGCTTTGGGTTCTGTGTCTCCCTCTCTCTCTGCCCCTCCCCTGCTCATGCTCTGTCTCTCTCTGTCTCAAAAATAAATAAAAACATTTAAATTTAAAAAAATAAATAAATAAATAAAAAAGACTATTCCTTTTCCAATGTGTATTCTTGGCTCCTTTGTTACAAATTAATTGGCCATATATACATGGGTTTATTTGGTGGCTCTCTATTCCATTGATCTCTATATGTATGTTTTTATAACAAAATTATACTATGTTAGTTACTGTGGCTCTGTAATATAGTTTGATATCACGGAGTGTGATGATTTCAGCTTTGTTCTTCTTTCTCAGGATTGCTTTGTCTGTTTGGGGTCTTTTGTGCTTTCACACAAATCGGAGGATTATTTGTTTCATTTCTATGAAAAACGCCATTGGAATTTTGATAGGGGTTGCATTGAATCTGTACATTGCTTTGGGTAAGGTGGACATTTTAATAATATTCATTCTTCTAGTCTATAAGCATGAACTATCTTTTCATTTATTTGTCTTCTTCAGTCTCTTCATTAATGTCTTGTGGTTTTGAATACACAAGTCTTTCACCACCTTGGCTAAATATATACCGAGGTATTTTATTCATTTTTATGCAGTTGTAAGTGGAATTGTTTTCCAAGTTTCTATTTCAGATAGTTCATTATTACTGTATAGAAATGCAAGAGTTCTGCTTATTGATTTTATATCTTGCAACTTTATTGAATTTGCTTATTAGCTCTAACAGTTTTTTGTTGGAGTCTTTAGGGTTTTCTATATATAATGTCATCAGCAAATAATGATTGGATTGATCTTAATTTTGTCTCTTAAGTAAATGCCAAACTAGCATAAACCCATAATATTGTAAACATGTACTCTGCCTGCTCTGATCTTCCCTGATGTCAGTGGTTCTCAAAAAAAAAAAAAAATAGCTAGTGTCAAATAAAAGATGCTGTTTTATGGAAATGGTGAGATAAGGATTGTTCACAGGAGTTGATTCATCAATTGTGTTTTTCAAATACAAAAGAAGTTGCTTCACGTAAAATTAATAGTAGTTAATTTTTTGAGGAGACTTACTAATGTCAGACATGATTCTATGATTTTTACATGTATTAATTTATTCATTTTTCAAAATAACTCCATAGATTAGATACTATTATCATTGTTTTATGCAAATAAAAGCATTGAGGCAGAGAGCTATTAAGTAATATGTCTAATGTCAAGCAGCTAAAAAATTAATAAAATAGAATTAAAGCTTAGGCATGTGAATCCTGTGACCATACTCTCAATGAGTCCAACATAATTGTGGTCAGGGCTGGCTTCATGTGCATGTGATCTGTGCAATTGCACAGGGTCCTACCTGCAGTTGGTTTATTGCTCACATTGCTTAGCTCATGCTTACTTCATAATCTCTGTCCCTGCCACCATGCACACATTGTTCTTGAGTCCATTGTGCAGGGCCATGGGAAACTGTTGAAGGAAGTTGGCTGACATCAAAGCATGGGGATAATTTTATGGCCAGAGCTGATACAATCTGGAGGTGTCTTTACTCGTATCTGGTGGTTGATGCTGGAAGTCAGCTGGAACTTCCACTGAGGTTATTGAACAGAGCATCCATACATGATCTCTCCCTGTGGCCTTGGCTCCCTCACAGCATATTGACTTCAGAGTATTCAGACTTCTTACATCAAAGACTTCTTACAGACAGCTTATATAAGTGATAACTGGATAAGCTGCTGGCTTTTTCTTACCTAGCCTCAGAAATCACCTAGTGTCACTTCTACTATACTTCACTGGTTAGAAAAGTGACAGATCCAAGGGGAGAGTACATAGTTCTTTCCTCTTAATAGGAGAAGCATAAAATAATTACACCATAATGAGCATCTTAAATAATTTCTTATAAACAGAAAAAGCAAAACTATCTTTTCATGATATATTTGGCAAACCTCCTATATATTTACTATGGATCTATTTGCCATAAATGAATCCATACTAAAATTGTGATGTAAGACCCTGACTTCACATAGGCTCATAGATAACATTCAAAACTTAGCACAGCACTTGGCATGTATGGGTGCTGAATAAATATTTGCTGTTTTTGAATTATCATCTCCATTGTCATTATTGTATTGAACATTCATAAAGGGATAATATGAGAAGAGTTATACCTTGCATACAGGTTACAAAGTTAATTAGAGGATCAGAAAATATAAGATTAATTAGCATATGTTTTTCCAGCAATAATAGATTTTAATAAAATCACAGGAAATAGATAGTAATGGAGGAAATTGGTCCCTGAAAATATTATGGTGGAAATTGGAGTCAGGTGATGAGAAAATTATGGATTTATTAGACAATTATTTGACTTCTTTACAAAAGGCAAAGCAAATTGATTTTTATTGGATGCAATTTAAGCTAATTCTATTTTTGAATGCAGGCAAATACAAATAGTTTATAAAATCTAAAAGTATCATAATATGTGAAATGTTTAGTATGGGAATTAGTATATTTGGTTTTTCCATCTGTGGCTTTGAATATAGTAAATTAAATTAAGACTTTCACAAAACTGAATTTAAAACTCAGTCTCATCAGGAAATGCCATTATTATGCATAATTTATAAAACATTTTAAATTTTGTTTATACATGTCGGATTGGCAAACTCAGCAAACTCACCAGCCATGTTTACAACATGAAGGGAAGAATTGAGACAAGTATCTCAATTACACATGCAATCCAATTGACCCCACCATGATCTTCTTTCTAGAAGCTACTATTGAGACATAGTATTGTAGTAATATTTCTAGACATGTGTACAGTACATAAACTAAGTAACAGATCGTCTGTATATTACCCAAATTCCAATTTTACTTTTCATGAGATTTTTTTTCTTATTCTGAGGAATGAGGGATGACTCAATTTTATGTTTCCAAAATATACGTAAATTTCAAAGCTAAAGCCTAAGGTATTCTTCAAGCATAATTATTTTGTCAGAAGTTAGATGCAGAAACTCATTAGTGTCCAGCAATCAAATAAGAGAAGTCAGAAAGCATTCACTCCATTTATGTATTAAATACTTGGGGATTTGTTTATCACATATAACGAACACAGATTTAGGTATTGTGGTCATCCATATGCATAAGACCCAGCCCAGACTTTATAATTTTCTGGGGAAGCAAAGAAATAAAGCAACAGCTACAATGTAGTGAGAGTTTGGTAATGACTCTAGAACACAGAGGAGGGGCATTATAACCAGAGAGAAGCATTCGAAAAAAGCTTCCCAGAGGAGGGCACCTATGAGCTGAGATATGAAGAAGGTACCAAAGGACTTTCTTACTAAAAGGCTCTATGTTTTTTGAGTAAGAGTTTTTCTGATAATTCATAGATGACTATAGATCATTTCCATATAAAAATAATATAGATAATGCATGTAGCCAATGAAGGAGGTACTTTAAAGCAAATATATGATGCAAAAATTAACATACAACATCTACTTCCTTTACTTAAATCTATTTAGCAAAAGCTTTCAACTGAATTGCATATTTGATCTCCAAATCTCTGCTTTTCTTGGTTCTGTATGTCTAAAAGCTCATAGAGTATTGGATCAAAAGGATCACGTGTTAAGCTCCTGAACATAAAGATTTTGTTCTGATTTTAATAGTGGTGTATGTTCATTATGCAAAATTCGGAGCATGCTGATTAAATGGAAACAGCCAAGAGAAAAAAATGCAAATTAGACTTTTCCCATCTGTATTAATAATGACTAATACATTGATTTGGTTAGACATGTAAGTTATATAATCAGAAAAAAAGGGGAAAAAACGTTCACATTCCTTTATTCCCAATATTCAGCAGTCTAATTTTATGTCACCAACTAGTAGAGGAAAAGATCCAAATGTACCTGGATGCTTTAAGGCTATATCAGTCTGTTATAGATAACATTCCCTTTATCCTAATATCCAAATTCTACTGCCAGATTCGGCCTTCCATGGTGAAGCAAGGTATCAAGGCATCCACAGAGTGTCTCCAAGCTATCTTGGCCTTAGCTGCTCCACATGTCACACACATTCTTCTCCAGCTTCTTTATGTGAGCACTCATTGCACACTTTATGCCTCAATATCTGTGGCAGGTGTTTCCATAGATGCTGCCTTTCTGCCGTGACAACTTTTGCTTTCCTTCTAGGTAACACACTTGAGCATGGGTTGCCAGTGTGTTCTATAAAGAAATGAGGTTACTATACCTTTCCTTATTCATTGTTGAATCTTGTCTTGACCTTGATTGAGTAGAGTAGGTATAAAGTTCTTTAATTAATAAGAGTCCTTTGCTTCCAGATGTGTATTTTCTCTCCTTTGGCATAAAAAGAGGAACCACATTTTCCTGTCTTTGGTTGTATCTGAGCTCAGAGTTCCCACGCGTGAATTTTCTTTACCCTCTATCAGCCCCAAATGATACCCAGCAAAACCCTTTTGCAAATGCAACTAAAAAGTATGTACGTGCACAAGTGAAGAAGAGGGAAGAATATTTCTCTCCCAACACCATCCCGGTTAGGCTCAGCTTCAATAACTCACTAAACATGTAAAAAAGGAACAGTTTTAAAACAATGCAAATATGGGATGATTGGTGAACATGTATTGAAAGCGACTGAAAACTAAACAGAAAACTTCTTGATGTTTTAAACTTTGAAACTGTCAGAAGCACTTTTATTAAACATCAAAAAGAGAAGACAATAAAGTAGGCTGCTCTTCAAAACCAGAAATTACGCTAAGATTTTTATAGCTTAGGTGAAAAAGCAAAAACATAGCTCTAGGACTGAGAACTCAGGGAGTTCACTGTGAGTTCAGGTACAAGCAAGGAGGTTAACAGTAAAGACCACTGCTGAGTTATTACTAGTTACTCCATACTCATGTTTCATGAATTCCAACAATTACCTAAAGTGTGCTTCACCAATTCACCTACATCTGAAGGCTTATAATACAGCAGAATAAAAACAATCCCAGAAGTAAAAATAATTTCACAGGAAAAAAAGTGGTCTTATTGTTCTACATTAAATGACAAAAAAAGCAAAACAATTATGATGGAGTTCGAAGCATAATAAACATTTTAATTTTGCTTCAGGCCAAATTAATTAATCCAAGTTTCTTCCAAGGTAAACAACTAGTTCACACATTCAGTTTGGTTAAGGGTAAAGAATAGGATATTTTGCAATATGGCATTTAAGTGACTAGAGTAGATTATTATACAGTTTTCATTTCTTTAGCTTTGTGCTATGTTTACTACAGGACACTGAATCCATAACTATGATGCTGATTCTCCATGCTCAGGAGAATAAGGAAATGAGAATAGCTCCTCTCAGCAAATAAGGAGTTGAAAGGAGAGTGGCTTCTCTCACTATTACATCTAATGAACTACTAGCAAATGTTCTATCATAGTTCTGGCCTCTGCTGGGTTGGAGGTCTCAGTACTCAAAGAATGAATATTTCCAGCAAGGGACCCTAAAATGTTACCAGAAGATTAGAAGTTGAGGTCCCCCCCCCTCCATATATGCTTATTGGGCCATTGGAAGAACAGCAAAGGCCGGCAAAAGGGAAAGGAGCCAGAATGTTGGTAGGTATATGACCCTGACTTCATGAAGAAATAGAATACATGCCACAAAATAGAGCAAGAAATAAGTAAGGAACCAGTGAAATTAAAATACCACAAATGTAGGATCCCCAAAAACTATATTTCTCAGGAAAAATTGGATCAATCCACCGTTTAAAAAAATACCAAAAAAAGTCCAAAATCACCTGAGATGTCAGCAAGGGTCAAGGGAATATGGAAAGTGGTGGGGAAAACAGAAATACATATAAAATCTCAAAATCAATTGCAAAAATAAAGAATGTAGTATTAATTCATTTCCTTCTATGTTATGCTACACATATATTTATATATTAACTAATTTTGCAATTTATTCCATAGATTACTAAATACCACATAGGATATTGAGGCAAAACTAAGAGGAGGATTTTAGGAAGAAGTGAAGTCATAGATTATAGGCTTTTTAGCTCAATAAGGGATTTCATGAAACTAGTCCTCATTTTGGGACAGAATAAGAATGTTTTTAACTACAGAAGAGATTCTTATATGATGCTAGGCAGAGGCACTACTATTGCTATTGTTATTGTTTTTTGTGTCTTCGAATTTGAGTATGGAATAGAGGTGTATGTTGATGTTAAGCAGTGGAAATGGTGGACCGTTGCATATGTTCTTTTAGTTCCTGGCTGCCTATAATCTTGAAACATCCTGTTCAAAAGTGAGAAAGGTCTAGATCTTATTACTGTGTCTCCTTTTGTTTGAACTCAGAAATGTATTTTCTCCACCTTTCTTGCAGGCACTTGATGTGAACTACATCAATCCCAATTGTTTATACCAACTTCAAAAGAGTTGCAAAAATTCCAAGTATGCTTCTTATTGAGTATCCTCTGGCAAATGTAATGTCCAATCCAGCTGACCCAGAAGTAGTCATGTCAGAGGTGTTAGAAAGAGTGATCAGTAGAGAGACTTGGCAGTGTTAACTGTGGTACCTATGCCCAGTGATGGTTGTAGAAGTGTCTTTGCTGAAGAGGTTGTGTGCTCTGAGCTGGACACTTCTCCTGGCTGAGTAACTTGCAACTCTGACCATTGGGCTTTGGAAAATTGTAAGAGTTATCAAATATATATATCTCATATATATATATATATATATATTTCATATATATATATACACACATATATATTTATATGTAAACAAGAGAGACCCCCTATAACTATTTTAGCTATATATATATATATATATACATATATATATTTTAGCAATATATATATATATACATATATATATACATATATATTTTTTAGCAATATATATATATTTCATATATATATATATACACACATATATATATTTTTATATGTAAACAAGAGAGACCCCCTATAACTATTTTAGCAATATATATATATACACATATATATATATACATATATAACTATTTTAGC
>NC_064812.1:24085436-24180519 GCF_023721935.1 Panthera uncia | reverse complement strand
TTAGTTTATATATATATATATATATATATATATATAGCTAAAACTAGTTATAGGGGGTCTCTCTTGTTTATAATTATGAACTCTCTGCAAATGCTCCCAAAGTAAGAAAGCGATGGAGTAGAGTGATATATCTCATCCCTTCGATGAGGAAGGGATAAAAACTAACAAAACAAAACAACCCACACAAAATAGTTCGTTATCTCTACTTCCTCTAAAGCAGTGAACACAGAATGTGCATTAATATTTCAAAAAAGTAACCTTCCCCATGAATGTAAATTCTCATGTGATCAGAAAGGAGGTCTCATTTAAACCAAAATCAAATCCCTCCACTTAATTATTGAATAAAATGTGTAAATGACAACATTTTCAGAAAAATGAGAATCTGGAAATACATAAAAGAAAAGGAGTGTCTAAAAACAGTCTTTTTAAGACAAGAAGTGATTTTAGATTTGAATGGCTGCTGTTGCAAGACAAAAGCAGCTAGGAAAACAACTTAAGGGCAAAAATTCCCTTCCTGTTAAAAAAAAACCAAAACTGTGGCAATTCAACATAATTAGGTCTAAAGCAGAACAAAATTTGAATCTGTCAAAAGAACAAGGTACTGAAAAGGGAGCAAGAAAAAAAATTGGAGCAGACTTCGGTGGTTTCTGGACAGGGACTCAGTGTCAGTTTGTGAGTTTCCTCTGTGGGAAATGCTGTAGCAAAGATGACCCTGTAGAGAAGTGTTCAGGTAAGGATGCCAACACTTTCCCGCTTTCCAGGGGACACAGTATGGACATTCTCCCAGTTGCTGGGCAGAAATGCTTCCCAGAAATTAGAATGTAAGTACTAAGCAAATTTGGACATATAGAAATTTCCTGCAGGATTCAGAGCTGAGAGATTCACAGAAATTTAGATTTAGAAATTTAAATCTGAGATTTAGAAATAACAGAGGAAAATCAACAAATGAGACTGTGGGCTATATTGCCTTGCATTTTGGATTTGGATCAGATTGTAGACTTGTGCTAGATACGTAAGGTTTTTCTGAGAAGATTCTTCCCCAGGTCCCTGAAGAACTAGAGACATCTTTCTAACAGGAATCAAATATCTTCATAATTTGGATATTGTTGATAATTCTACTATAAACATCAGGGTTGATGTATCCCTTCAAATTAGTAATTTTGTATCCTTTGGGTAAATACCTAGTATTGTAATTACTGGATCGTTGAGTAGTTCTACTTTTAATTTTTCGAGGAACCTCCGTACTATTTTTCAGAGTGGCATCACCAGTGTGCATTCCTGTCAACAGTGTGGGAATGCATATTCTCCACATACTCGCCAACACCTGTTGTTTTCTGTGTTGTTAACTTTTGCCATTCTGACCAGTGTGAGGTGACTTCTCTTTGTAGTGTTGATTTGTATTTCCCTGATGACGAGTGATGCTGAGCATCTTTTTATGTGTGTATTGGCCATCTGTATGTATTCATTGAAAAAAAAAATGTCCATTCATGCCTTCTGCCCATTTTTTAACTGTATTATTTGTTTTTTGGGCTTTGAGTTTTATAAATTCTTCATATATTTTGGATACTAACCTTTTATCACGTATGTCACTTGCAAATACCCTCCCGCATTCTGTAGGTTGCCACTTAGTTTGTCGATTGCCAAATTATGGAAACAATCAAAATGTCCATTTACTGACAAATAGATAAAGAAGATGTGGTATTTATATACAAGGGAATATTATTTAGTCATAAAAAAGAATGAAAGCTTGCGATTCACAATGACATGAATGGAGCTAGAGAGTATTATGCTAAGCGAAATAAGATAGAGAAAAAAAATACCATATGATTTCACTCATATGTGGGATGTAAGAAACAAAACAAACGAACATGGGTGTGGGGTGGGGCGAGAGAGGAAAACCAAGAAACACCCTTAATTATACAGAACTGATGGTTACTGGAGGAGAAGTGGGTGGAGGGATGGATTAAATAGGTGATGGGGATTAAGGAGGGTACTTGTAATAAGAACCAAACATTGTAAGTGTTGAATGACTAAATTCTACACCTGAAGCTAACATTACACTGTATATTAACTAACTGGAATTTAAGTAAGAACTTAATTTAAGAAAAAAATCAACTATTTCATGTCATTCCCTTTCCTAAAATATCATTAGGTTTTTAATATACACATCTAGAAATCTACAGATCTAGACCTACAACCTTTTTCTCTTTCTTTTTTCTCTTTCTTTCTTTCTTTCTTTCTTATTCCTTCCTTCCATCCTCCCTTCCTCTGTCCCTTCCTTCCTTTAAATCACACCACTGTAAAAAAAATAATAAAAATAAAAATAAATCACACCACTCTAGCTCCAACAGAAGATTTAATAAAGGATGTGGTTTTTTATTTTTTTTAAAGAATAAGTTACCTCTCTCCACCTAGTTAAAAAAAAAAGATACCATAATTTTTTTAAAGAAAAGTATATTCTTCATGATTTTGTGTGATATTACAGAGAGATTTTAATTTTCTTTTAAAGCATTTAAGTATTTGATCCTTAAAACCTCTCTAAGGCAAAAAAATCATATATTAGCATAGAGAAACACTTAAAGCAGTTTCATTTCAGATTTATATTCATATGTGCAAGTATGTCTTAAAGTAAATCTTTCAGCAGGATTTTGAACTATTCTAGCAGAGTGGAGAAAAATCACTTTCTGAGTTAGTGAAGTTTCTTATTGCTCAGAAACTAGCAAAATATTTTGGTATCATTAATTAGTAAAAAGCCTGTACCCTTCGTCAAAATGTCACTTCAATGAAATTTAGAATCATCTGCTTTCAAGATAGAACAAGTAATCTTGGTTTGGGCTGTGAACAATTTCAAAATAATCTCAAGACTTGGTTATAAAATGTACATTTGATGGAGGTTGAAATTGAAAAGCACTCATTTTCAAAGTTTCTTTCAATTACTCATGTCTTTATAATAACACATTTAATAAACTCTGGGTGTGTTTGAGGCTCTATCCTATATACCATAGAAGACATAAAATATTATTAGCTCAATCTCGGAGCATTGAACACAAATAAAATATGTGCAAAAATAATACCGCATGTTTACAGTACAGAGTAGAGTTGTTGAACATTTCATGCTTACAGAAGATTACAAAAATTGATAAAGTATTCATCTGATTTTGCTCAAATTCAACAATAAGTTATATTTTCTATATATTTATACTAAAAATGTTATAGATCGAAGGTCATTTTAGAGTATCCCAATCATATTCTCCTCTTTTTCTTTTTCCATAAATGACCATTATTTTAGCCTTATGATTAACCATGTGAACCTAGTCATGTGTTTTTACTTAAACATTAACCATACCTTATATAATGTCTTGAATGTTTTATCCCATATAGTTAATATTTATTTATTATGTTTATGTATTTCTGATCTAATTAATTCTGTTTAAATACTGTATAGAGGAGCACAGTGAATATAACACTATGTTTTTACTTCCCTGACAATGACTGATTCTGATATTTTGCTAGTATAGGCAAGAGAGCATTGAACATCTTTAGCACATCTCATTATACGTGTGTGAGTGCAGCGATGCTCAAAGTAAAAATTGGGGGGATTCATGGAGAACATCTTCAAATTTTTCTTAAATCAATTCTTGGTTTGGGCTGTGAATAATTTCAAAATAATCACAAGACTTGGTTATAAAATGTACATTTGGTGGAGGTTGAAATTGAAAAGCACTCATTTTCAAAGTTTCTTTCCGAATGTATGATTAGTTTGTTAATGAATACCGAATGTAGATTAGTTTGTTTTTGTGGTGAATTATATCTTTTGTCATTAACCATTTATTCCTAATTTGCCTTAAATTCTACCCATTTAATATTAATATGCCTACATGAGCTTTCATCTGAATAGAGTTTTTTGTTATTTTTGAAACCCATTTGAAAATATTTTTCTTTACCTGATGATTTTAGTCTCTTTACATAAATTTTGGTTACTGATACATTTAGTATCAATTATATTTTATTATTTTGTGTCATCATTTTACTCTTATTTAATTTGCTTTTTAAATTCCTTCCTTAACCTTCTATTAGATTGTTTTCATGCTATTTCTTAGATTTATCCTTATTTTTATAAACTCAGTTTATATTCTTTTAATGGTTTCTTTAAATTTTGCTATGTATACTTAGTATTTCTATCCTTTTCCAGAATCCTGTAACTCCAATCCTCAGTTTCTAAAATTCTACTCAAAATTATGTATTATTATCATTATCCTTACCAAATTTCCATGTTATAATTGTTGTGTAGATTAGTTCCACCTTGTTTGAAAGTTCTCTTAAATTAGTCATTTTAGGGGCACCTGGGTGGCTCAGTCAGTTAAGCGTCTGACTCTTGATTTTGGCTCAGGTCATGATCTCACAGTCGGTGGGTTTGAGCCCCACATTGGGCTCCAAGCTGACAGAGTAGAGCCTACTTGGAATTCTCTGTCTCCCTCTCTTTTTGTCTGCCCCTCCCTTACTCATACCCTCTCCCTCAAAAATAAATAAACTTAAAAAAATGCTTTAATTAGACATTTTTTTGTTATTCTTATACTACACCTATAGTTTTGGAAATTCTGTTTATCATTGTTTCTGTAACTTTCTCTAAATTGCTAAATTCATTGTCCTTTCCAAAGGACATTCTTAATCATTTTCTTCAATGGTAAACTGTGAGCTATAAATTCTGTCACAAATTCTCTGAAAATTTATTACTTATTCATGTTAGTTTAGCTAAGGACACTTCTGCTAGTTGTTGAATATATCCTTCTATTATCTTCAAGTGTTATTCTTTGCTAAAAAGCCTATCTTAAGTCTAATTATCATTCCTTTAATATAATTTATTTTCATCTATAAGTCTTCAATATTTCTATTTGTCTTTTCTATGTGAAGTTGGACTATTGTATATGTGAATATTATATATCATATATATTTAACATGCTTCTTTAATCTAAAATGTATCTTCTGTTTTAGATGTTCCTCAACCATTATCTCTTGATTATCACCTTTTCTGTTATTTTTACCCTTTCATTGTAGAATTCCTATTTCACTATGAGATATTTTCATTCCATATTCAAAGTCTCTTAGTCTACTTTTTAAAATTCTACATATATTATCTGTCTATGATGCATTTTGATTATCTGTCTTCCCATTTGCCAATTCTCTTTTTAGCTGCATTTAATCAGCTGTTTAGTCAAACTTTTTATTTCATTAACATTTTGATTATTTTTTTACTTTAATTCCATCCAATGTTTTTTGATGATGACCTTTTATTATTGTTTTATTATTGTTCCATTCCTATTTCTTGTTTTAAGAATTATTATTAAATTTTATTTCAAAATATTTTATTATTTCTAGTTCTTGGCTTACTAGTTTATTGTCTTGTATGTTTTGATCACATCTCACAATCATGTCATCTGTCGCATGTGAATCTCTGCTTGTCAAGGGCTAGATATCGTTTATTCTTGGGTATACAGGCTACATCATTTCATTTCCTTAAACCCAATAGCATGGACTATGTTAGAAATAATAGAATTTCTCCTGTGGGAAATGTGGGTTTCCTTAATAAATAGACTACAACTCAGGTGACCATTAATAAAGAATGTCCACTTAGGGAATTTTAGTTTTCCAGACAATTCTGTCTTCTTTTGATAACAACCCCAACTTTCATATGAGGACATGTTATAACTCACTATCAGGTCTGGTGTAGATATGGAACACATAACCCAGCGTAAGTCAACGAATCATTACTTTCTCTCATTTACACTGATTGGGCCAAGGCTAGTTTGTGATTTAAGCATTGTGATCATAATGAATATCAGGAATATCTTTGGGAAATTTACTTTTTTTAGGATTCATATTTCAAAGGATGAGGCTGTGAGTGGTATAAAAAGAATCAGTTGAAAAAATATAAGAAGCTAAGAAGTACATGGAGAAGTCATTTCGAGAAATATAAATTAAACCCTGCATCAAACCATATGTAATACCAAACTTGCCCCTGTCCAGCTATATGAACCAATAAAGTCTCCCCAATACATCAGCTAATTTGAGCTGAGATTTTATTAATTACAAAGAAAAATGGAGGAGGAAGGTTCCTAACTATTAATGTCTATTCTTAAAATATAGTCTTTTTTATTACCTAGTTTAAAGAACAGGGACTCTTAGATTCAGGTGATATTTCCTGCATTGTGATTTTGAGAAGATTTCTTATTCTTCAGCATCAATGTCTTTATTTTAAATTTAAATAAAATAGTGACCACTTAAGGACTTATTTTTAGTATAGAATATGATGGTATATATTCAATGCCTATTATATGTTAAGAATACCTTTAAAGTTGTATTATTTTAGAGTTAATAATTATAAAAATAGAAGATAATCAGACTGCAGCTAGGCTATATCTCCCATTTTGCAGGAAAAAAAAACTTACCTGGGTCAAATAAATTACACAATATGATTTTTCCATGGGGACTTTTGTGACCAGTAGTACAGGTTGCATTTGAATCCAGGTCTTCAAGTGAAAATTTAGTAGCACCTCATTATTTGACACGATTTTTTATTTACTTATTTAATACAGTTTTCTGTTTTTAATTATCTATGTGAATGTTTTTTCACAAAATCAGATTGCCTTGGAAATGTTTAAATAAGGACCACCCGAATTTTTCAAGGTGATCTTTATTATCATTGAGGTATGCTTTCTTAACATGAAAAATCCTCCTGCCTTTCCTTATTCAAACATTCTCTGAATATTGTGAAAGAGAAGGAGGGAAAAAATATAGGGAATTGAAATGCAAAGATATAAAAATATTTTTATAGATTATCACTTATATGCAATTAATGTTAGGACAAACAATTCAAATGAAAGTAATTTTAAAAAACAGGTAGATGTGATTTTTATAATTGAGAAGACAATTCTGCAATGTGAGTTATTTGTCATCTTTCACAAAGCACAGGGGAAAGATGAGAGTTCTCTCTTAATTGAGACAGAGGAGGAGAGTGACAATGTTATAGCCTGCAGGCCTTTGTTTATGCACGCTTCCTTTGGTGATTTATATTTTTCATAGCAAAAGTCAGGAGTCACTGCTAATATATGAATATATTACAGGTGTCAGAGGAAGTGAAATACATTCTTGCTGAAGAATAAAATAGAAAGTCATTACAAATGAAGAGTAAATACTATTCAGAGAAAGCTGTTCATGTCTCACTCATAAAATCATCTCAAAAGGAATGTGTTGACTTGTAAACTTCCTTAATATCTACAAGCTATTGTGCAGTTATAATTTAGCAGCTTCTGAGCCCATAACTATTCATTTTCATCTCCAGATTTAAACACAAAGAAACTAGAGAGGTAAATGGATAGATTTAGATTATATGTATCTGTCCAATATCATACATGTGCACAAATATACACATGTATCTAAAAAATAGGTTTAAAATTACTTTTTTAAATGGCAAGCAATTAAAAATGTATACAGGATGATTATGTAATGTGTGGTCCCAACTAAGGGGGCTAGAGATCAGGCAGGAGACTGTTCTTAAAAACTCAAGAGATAATAAAGAGAACAAATTGTGAGGTAAAGAAAAGGGGCATATTCAAAATGGAGTTAAGAAATGCACTTACCAGGGCACCTGGGTGGCTTAGTCAGTTAGGCATCCTACTCATGATTTTGGCTTACGTAATGATCTCACTGTTCATGAGTTCAAGCCCTGCAATGGGGTCTGTGCTGATAGCATGGAACCTGCTTAGGATTCTTTCTCTCCCTCTCTCCCTTCTCATCCTCTATTCATTCTCTCTCTCTCTCTCTCTCCCTCTCTTTCTCTCTCTCACACTATCTCACACACACATGCACAAAATAAATAAATAAATAAGTAAACTTAAAGAAATGCACTTACCAATGTCATGTTAACAGAAAGATACATGTCAAAGGAATGAATTCACATGAAAATTTGCTAATATAAAAACTAGTATGAATTATAATTCAATCAATTAAGAAACCCAGCGAAGAGGTCCAATGGCCTGTGGGGATTATGGTGGTGCGGATGCAGATGGTAAAAGTCGTTAGCATTTATGCAGTATTTAGGAAAATATAAATGAAAGCAACTTAAAATGTATCTTGCTAAAATAAAAGAGAATGAATTTCTTGGGAAGCTATAGGCCAATATTCTGTACTTCTTATTTTTATGTGTCTGGCTCCTACCCTGATGCCTCCCACAAATTTAGGATCCATATAGCTACAATATTTATAGAACAAATGATTACCAAATTTGGAAAGGAGGCAGAAACAAATGAGTTAATTTAATGCTGAGAGAGAATAGTATGTCCATATGGAAAAACTGTCATTTCTTGGTAATCAACTGGTTTTGAAAGTTTTAATAAAATGGAGTAAAACTTTTAAAAACATACCAGTAGAGTGGAGTAAAATCAGGAATAAATACAAGCCATTTGGGGAGAAAACATTTGCAAAAGATACATATGGTAAGGTCTATTATCTGAAGTATACAAATAAATCTTAAAATATAACCATAAGAAAACAACCTCATTAAGAAGGGGAGAAGACCTTCACAGAAACCTTATCAAAGAAGATAGAAAGATGGCAAGTAAGCATATGACAATATGTTCAACTCATTTGTTATTAGAAAATTGTAAATTTAAATAGCAATGAGATACTACTACATACCTACTAGAATTACCAACCAGAACACTAACAACACCAAATGCTGGTGAAGATATCAGACAACAGAAACTTTCATTCATTGCTGGTGGGAGTGGAAAATGGTACAGATACTTTGAAATACAGTTTGGCAGTTCGTTATAAATCAAAATCTATTCTTACCATATGATCCAACAATCATGCTTCTTGGGATTGACCCAAAGAAGTTGATAAAACATGTCCACACAAAAACCTGCACATGGTTAGTTATAGCAGCTTTCTTCATTATTGCCAAAATTTAAGAAACTAAGATATTATTCAGTAGGTGAATAGATAAAGAAATTGTGGTACATCCAGGCAAAAGGATATTATTCAGTACTAAAAAAGCTATCAAGCCATGAAAAGACATAGAAGAAACTTAAATGTGTATTACTAAGAAAAAAAAAAGCCAATCTGAAAAAGTTATATACTGTATGATGCCAACTATATAATATTCTGGAAAAGTCAAGCCAAGACAGTAGAAAGCTTAGTGGTTGCCAGATATTGGGAGGGAAGAAGGGATGAATGCGTGGGCAGATCACAGGAGATTCTGAGGGTAGTGACACTACTTTCTACGATACTATAGTGATGGATACATACCATTATACATTTGTCCAAACACATAGAATGCAAAAAACCAAGAATGAACCCTAATGTAAACCACAGACTTTTGGTGACAATGATGTGTCAATGTAGGCTTATCAACTTATAACAAATACACCACTGTAGTGGAAGATATAGAAAGAATGAGAGGTTGTACATATGTGGGACATGGGGTATGTGAAAACTCTGTACTTTCTCCTCAGTTTTGCTGTGCACCTAAAACTTCTCTAAAACAAGTAAGTTTATTAAGTAAAAACATAAGCCATGTATTTTAGCAATTAGAACCTCCTCACGGAAATTTGTGATACAGGAAATGTGTGGAGAAAAGAATACAATGAAATAAAAATTCAACAAAAATATTAATATTTTTCTCTCTGAATGTCTCGTGCCTTTTCAACTCAATATTTTATTAACATTCTCATTTTTCCTTTGAACAATCCCTCAGGTGTGTTGTGGCTATGTTTTTTTTTTTTTAATGTTTATTTATTTTTGAGAGACAGAGGGCGAGCCAGGTAGGGGCAGAGAGGGAGGGAGACACAGAATCCGAAGCAGGCTCCGGGCTCTGAGCTGTTGGCACAGAGCCTGACGCGGGGCTCAAACCCACGAACTCTGAGACCAGGACCTGAGTTTAACTGACTGAGCCACCCAGACACCCCATATGATATTTTTTCTTAGAGTTTTGTTTTGAACAATAAATGCTAGCAAGGATATTAAGTAATTGAAGCATTCATATATTGCTAGTGGGAATGTAAAACAATACAGTCAAGAAGACTGTGGCAGTTTCTTATAAAAACTGAAGGTATAATGACCATAGGACACAGCAAATCCGTAAGCATTTAACCCAGAGAAATAAGAACATGTACACACAAAAATTTGTCTACAAATATTCATAGGAACTTTGTTCATTATAGTGTCAAGCCAAAAACAACCCAAATGTCTTTCAGTTTGTAAATGTTCCCATGAAGTGTGGTTTACTCATGCCTTGGAGTACTACTCAGCAATAAAAAAGAAATCTTGATACAAGAAACAACTTGGAGAAATCTCAAGGGAATCATGCCGGGTGGAAAAAGGCCAATCTCAAAGGTTGCACATTATATTATATCATTTATATAGCATTTTTAAACAACAAATTTACAGACATAAAAAGCAGATTAGTACTTGTCAGCTGCATTGGGGTGTGGTGGAGGGAGAAGGATATATTTATAAAACAGTAGCACAGTGGGTCCTTATGATACAACCATTCTGTGTCTTGTTCGGGGTAGTGGTCACAGAAATCTACACATGCAATAATTGCACAGATCTAAACACAGACACAAATGCATGAAAAATTGGTGAAATCTGAACAAGATCAATAGAATATATCAATGTAAATTAACTGGTTGTGATACTGCACTATGGATATACAAGACGTTACTATTTGGGGAAAGTGAGTGAAGGAAATGTGGGACCTATCTGTATTAATGTTGCAATTGTATATGAATCAACAAGTATCTCACAAAATAAATTTTTCTTTCCATACCCCTTAACAAATGTATATATTTGTCATAATATAATCATAGATTGTGGTTTTACAATATTTCAGTTGTTACATTTATTTTCCACTTTGTACATACTCCTGCTGGTTTTCTGTGTTTCCAGAAGCTTTGAGATCAGAAAATGTTTTCTCCATAAACAAACTAATCATTAGTTTCAGATGCAGAAAACATTTCAATTGTCATTGTTCTTCAACTCTTCTTTTATTGCTTACCTTCCATTATTTTCCTGTGCCTGAAAAACAATTTTTTGAATTCCCTTTTGTAGGGGTCTGCTGATGGTGAATTAGCTCAGTCTTTGTTCTTAAATGATAGTTTTATGGGTATGAATTTTACATTGGGAGATGTTTTATTAACATTTCTAAACATTATTTCGTCTTAATCTACCTTTCCATGTGTCTGCTGAGAAGGTAGCTGTCAGATTCAGTCTACTTTTTGTTCCTCTAGGATAACCTGGTCTTCACTGTGGTTGCTTTGTATGCTTGCTCTTTGCTTTTTTTCTAAATCTGATTTACTATGATGTGTCTGAATGTGAGCTTTTAAAAACACTTTTATAGTTACTGGTTTTGTTAGAATAAAATTAATATATTGATGCTTTTCATAAGTTTTGGAAAGTTCTGAGCCTTGCATCTTAAAATACTGTTTTCGCTTTGTTATCTCTTGTTATTTTGCTACTTGAACTCAACCTTGCAGACATTGCTTAAGTCAAATTGTGTTAGGTTATAGGATGGTAACAAATAACCCCAAATCTCAGGGGTTTAAAAAAATGACTTTTTTTTTTCCTGTTACTGTCAGCCACTGTCCAACTATAGCCCTTTTCTATATATCTTTGCCACTTTGATACCCAGACTAATGGAGCAGCCCCTATCTCTAGAGGATGCTTTTCTTGCATCTGATTGAAAAGAGGAATTGCAGAATCATGTCCTGTCTTTTAAATCTTCTGCTCAGAAATTAGAAAGGTTAATTCCAGTCACATTCTAGTGTGCAAAACCACTCATGGAACCACGCTTACATCAATGAGATCAAATCCTATCAAAAGGGTATCTATTAATTAACTTAAATGATATCTGTGAAAATATCCCATGTTGTCAGCAGATATAGATGACAAATGTGGCCTTTAACTGGGGGGAAAATCTCAGAAGTACAACTGGAGCTTCAGATCTGGAAATGTCCCAGAGTCAGAACTTTGAATACCCAGGTTAAAGCTTTTAAATAAAATTTCCCCTAAAATATTTTTTTAAATGCAGTCTACCACATACCTTCTCATATCCTCTATACCTTACCATCTTATACCTATTTTCATTATTTTGTTTTTCTGTTCTCCTTCAAGAAAATTTTGATTGATGAATTTACTAATTATGACTTTAGAGGTGTCTGGTCTGCTGTTCAGCACATCTTTTGAAATAATAATACGATTACAATACATTCTAGTTCTAGAATTTCATTTCTATTTAATTGTTGTTCTCCTATGCGAAATCACTTTTTACTCTTTCTGGTTCTCAGCCAAAATGTTCAAGCTTGAGTTTATCTCTTTGAACATGTTAAACATAGTTTTTACCATCTGTTCTATGATAATTTCACTATCTGAGGTTCTGTGCATCTGTTTCTGTTGTTTGTTGTTTCTGTATGTTTTCAATTCTTATTATCTCCTTATGGAACTGATTATCTTTAATTATGTGATGGACTTGAGATTTAAATGCTATTTATAGAAATAATTTCAGACCAAGGATGATGTTAATCTCTCTCTCAAGATGTTTCATGCTGCCAGGTGCAAGGAGAGCTTATACTCTAAGATCATTTTAATCCAATTCAGTGTGAGAAATTTTGGGAAGGACCACTGAGAAGACTTGAAGCTGGACAGCAATTCTCATGAGGATTGGTTTACTTTTTGATTGTCTTACTCTGAGGGTGAATTCTTATAACCTTCACTCTCGATGTGCCCCAGACCCCATTTTTTCTCTTTTCTCCTCTAGGCCTATCAAAAGTACTGCTTATACTTCCAGGTCCTTATTCAGAATTGGTGAAGGCCAAGACATAATGAGCTCTCAAGGACGAACTTACAACTCTGCATTTTAGTTTTTGTTTAGATTAACCTAGTGAGCCTTATCTTTCTTTTTAGCTTTCAAATGTTTTAAGAGGTTTGTCTTCAATATTTTCTGCATCTTTGCTTGAGAGAATTGATCTGAATCACATATTCTGACCGTCTAGGTTGTCAGCTTTGATCTACGGAATTGACATTTATTTAAGGCACTTTTGTGATAAAATTCAACTTTTTAATATAAACAAGAAACAAGAGTGTAATGGAATAAATATTGCAAAACTTCTAAATGGAATGAGTAGCAAACACTTTAAAACTTGCAGAAGGGTGTAGAGCTAGACAGTGACACTTTATATGAGACCACAAGCATTTAGCATTTGGTAAGGGAAAGAGAATGTCACAATTCTAGGAGAATCTAAACTTTCCACTATCCTTCCTGCGTGCTCTTTTCTGCTGAACAGAACAGTTGGCCATTCAAATTAATAATGTTTGTATTTATTACAACAACTTCTTGCTATATTTGTTCTGATGATCATGGGAGGAAAAGGATTACTTTTAGCAACCTGAGTCACACTGTTCCCTGGCTCCGGAGCTGAAGGTTGATATTCAACCAATAGTTGTTTTTGTTGTTGCCGCCTTTTCTTTAGTTGATTGGTTGGTTGGTTGTTTTTGTTTGTTTGTTTGTTTTTAATCGATATTCATCATGTGATATGAGCCTTACAACATTTAAGTTGATTGTTTTCTTCTAACTATTTGATAAAATATCATGCATTTTATTGAAACATATGGCAACAGAGAACTTGAGTCTAAACACGGGCATCTGACAAATCTTGTTCCTTGCTGAGAAACAATTATTTCAATATAGCTTGACAATACGGCTTTTTCTCAGACATTCTATGCTTCATTTTTCCCCTGAAGTAAGCATGCTGTTAAGAAAATTTATTCACACAGGATCCTTTACTCAACCTACAGCTGTAACTATAAACTTTCTCCTAAACCCCTCTCAGATTCCCCTCTAGTGACAGTAAAGAGGCACTGCATCTAAGGATTCAATAAGGTCGTTTTCAATGTTAAGTGTTTAAATTCATTCCCTTTGTGTAGGAGTTTCCTAGGAGCTGAATGAATCTAAAGCTTCTATTTCAGCTTAGTACATAGACATCTCTCCATAATACCATCCGAAGTTAATCTTATCCATGTTTGTTCCTTTTTATGTGCCAGTGTTTTTTTATTGCAAACTGATTTTGATATGGATTTTTGATTAAGTTTCCTTGAGCTTCCTATCAAATGACATACCACATGTTTTCTAAAAATGGGTTAATAACATTTTCATTGTATTCTCATTCAGCCAAGAAAATTGTATCCAAAAATTTAATTTAGATTTATTTTTCTACTTGATTGGAGAAGGATTTATTAAAATTTGTGCCTGGTTCACATACTATAAATGAAATATATAAATCCAAGTTTGTTCATTCCTCTGAGTAATTCTTCATGCAACTTTAGGTCTCTGATATATTATTCTGAGGCATTTTGTGTTTTGCTTACATTGTGCTTTAACAGATGCATCCTTTTCCTCAATACATAATGCTTTCCCCACTTTGAATAAGTACAGAAGTATTCCTAAATTTATGCCCAAACCTCCATTTAGAATATCTCACTATTCACTTCTGTGGCGACTATTCCATATAACAGAGAGAAAAACAGCCCCTGGTTCTAATGTATTGAAGACCTATTCTATCCTGTCATGTTTATCCGGCATCCTTATTAGAGTATTTACTCCACCACTACAGAGGTGGTAAGTAGAACAGTGAATATAGTAGGTGTTCAATGAACAACTTGAAATAGAACTGACCTGCACAGGAGGTGTCTACAGGTTCCTAATGCTGAAAATCTGCCAAAAATAAATTAAATTAGAGATTTATGTATTTTTGTTGTAAATGGAATATAGGTTCTGGGAGTAAAGAAATAAGAAGATCATATTAACAACCACGCCCTGTCAGTTAGTGCCTCTGTGTTGGCTAATTAAACACGCACTGCATTAAAATAACGCATAAATACTTCTCAGATAAGGTCAAAAGATAACTATTCTCTGAATGGTATTTTGGATAACCATGCATTCTTAATTTTAATGAAAACTTTTTACAGATTTTTTGTTATGAATAATGTGTTTTTTGTTCTGTTTAAGAAATCTTCACTTATGTCAAAATCATGAAGTTCCCCTGTGTTCTTTTCTAAAGATATCTAAAATATCTAAAATTAAGTTTTCTATTCTTTGGGACATCATGTAAAGGTGAACGTTTTTTTTTTTTTTTTCCTATATAGACATCTAATTGACCCAACATCATGTAATGAAAAGATCATCCGTTCTCCACCACAGTGCAATGTTACCCTTATAATAACAGGTGAACCAATAAGCATTAGGTAACACAAATATGGAAGGGTTAATTGTATTTCTGATCAGATTTTATTAATTGAAGGAATTTTGTTTAAGTCTTACAGAATCAACTAGGTTGTAAAAGCAGGGCTGGTAAAGGATGGGTCTAAATAGGTAATATTGAGAGACCTAAACACATATAATTTTTTTCTCTAGAAATTGCTTCTTCTCTTGGCCTTTGTTATAAGAGTGAAATGTGTATCACTATCATTCACTAATGCTGAAATGTACATTTTACCCCATGTGTTATTTCTGATTGGAATTTATAAGTAAATAGTATTATTTTTCCTTCTAAGAGATAGGTGAAAGTGATGAAGTTTCAAATGAAGAGCGTCATAGATTTGATGACATAGTGCAGGATTCCATCTCTGTGGCCAGTGATTCCTAACTTGTACACCTGATCCAAGACCATTCAGAAACCAGACATGTGTCTCTTCAGAATCTGTCCTAGTCATGTACTACCAAGACATTAGTAAAGTTGGCGGCTTATAATATTATAATCGTAGTGTTAGGTAGTCACAGAGATAACATCAGTGTTGGGTGTGAACATGAAGAAGTCATTTGAAAGAATGGAAGAGAAATGTAGGACAGTAGCTGAGATAAGAGATCATAAGGCCCATTAGAGAAGAACAGGGTACAGCTTTTCTTTTTCTTCCAAAGGGTTACCTGACTCCAGTTCTCATGAAGCATGCATATATTTTAACTTCTAACTTGTTTCTATTTAATTTTTTAATGTTTATTTATTTTTGAGAAAGAGAGAGAGAGAGAGAGAGGAAGAGGGAGAGAGGGAGAGAGAGGGAGAGAGGGAGAGAGAGGGAGAGAGGGAGAGAGAGAGAGAAAGAGAGAGAGAGAGAGAGAGAGAGAGAGAATCCCAAGCAGGGCTCAAATCCATGAACTGTGAGGTCATGACCTGATCTGAAATCAAGAGTCCAACACTTAACCAACTGAGCCACTCAGGTCCCCTTTTTTCATTTTTATTTATTTTAATTTATTATTATTATTTTTTAAGTAGGCTCCACACCCAGCATGGAGCCCAATGTGGAACTCACACCTATGACTCTGAAATCAAGACCTGAGCTGAGATCAAGAGTTGGATACCTAACCAACCAACTAAGTCACCGGGAGCCCCATAATTTTTTTATTGAATAGATCTCATTACATGTTATAGTTTTTGCAACATTTTGTGCCATACATAAAATTGATTATTTAAATTTTTATTAATAAGGCAACTTGCCTAATATAAAAATTAATAAAATAGCAAAGAATAGTTTTCTTAGTTCCACATCTATTATTTCTAAAAAAAATCAAGTATAAAGGGCTTCAAAGAAAAAAAATTTCTCCAAAGAAAATGCAAGATGGTATAATTAAATGAATACACTGGGTAAATATGTGGCATAGTTGGTTTACCGTTAAGAGTCCCTTGATATTTTGGGGGCACCTGGGTGGCTCAGTCAGTTGAACATCTGACTCTTGGTTTCAGCTCAAGTTATGATCTTACGGTTTGTGAGATCGAGCCCCATGTTAGGCTCTGAGCTCACAGTGTGAAGCCTGTTTGGGATTCTCTCTCTCCCCCTCTCTCTGCTCCTCCCCTGCTCATGCTCTTGCTCACTCTGTCTCAAAATAAATAAACAAATATTTACAAAAAAAAAAAAGAATTCCCTTGATATTTTTAACACAGATATTTCTCATGACCCTCAGGGCTATATATTCAAGCATGTGAGTATTACTTTTATGAATGACAGACTTTCTGCCTGATTGTGCAAAGATTTAGCCTTTCTCCAAGTTTCTCTTTGGTCTCTTACATCTAATCACTAATTCCTATAAAGTCCACATCAGATATATCTTTCTAATTTGACTATTTTGTTCACCTCCAACTTTCACCTCACCACTTCAACCTATAATCTCTCAATGGTAACATTTGTTTTTAGTCTAGTCCTCCTTTCTAAACGATGTTCTCCAAACTATTGTTTGGATCGTCATCATGATTAGGATAAAATCTAAAACATTTATCATAGTGTTTAAAGCTTTGTGCAATCTTCACTTTGTCTGTTTTTAAAGATTCATGCCTCATTATCTAGAGATAATGTATTCTCTTGTATTAGTCTTTAATATACATGTTGCTTCCCCAGGGATTCTTCCCTGACCTGAAAATTTTAGGTCTGCCATCATCCTGGGCATTCCATAACACATGATGACCACCCCCACTTCTTTGCCCTTTGCTTGTATATAACTGTATCATTATTGTTCCTCTGCATATATATCATTTACCTGAAAATCTGTCTACGTTATCCAATACTGCATTTTCAGCACTTCTTGCAGTTCCTGCAACAATATAAGTTTTTAATAAAAATGGTTTGAGTAAATAATTAAGTGAACATCTTCTCTGCTTTAAAAGAAACTACTCTGACTTGAGTAAACATATTTATGATATAATATTTGGAGAAATAAGTTGGAGATAAATTTGCTTCACTGAATGTTTGTTTGAATGCTAAAATACTTATTCTCACTACTACTTAGAAGTTTGTGTTTATTTTTTAATTTTTTCCTTCTTTTATTTTATTAACTTTAAAAAAAATTGTTAAATGTTTGTTTATTTTTTGAGAGAGAAAGCAAGACAGAATGTGAACAGGGGAGGAGCAGTGGGAGAGGGAGACACAGAATCTGAAGCAGACTCTACGCTCCCAGCTGTCAGCACAGAGCCTGATGCTGGGCTTGAACTCACGATCCATGAGATCATGACCTGAGCCAGAGTCGGATGGTAAACTGACTGAGCCACCCAGGCGCCCATCTTTTATTTTAACTTAGTTAATATACAGTAACACTGACTTTCATTTAAAGCTCAGTTTCATTTATAATTAAAGAAATGTGAATGAAATCAATGAGACATCATTTTCTATATATCAAGCAAAGATTTTTAAAAAAGTTAAATATGTGGTTTATTGCTTGTTGATTATATCTCAAAAAACCTGCAAAAATAAAAAAAATAAAAGTAATAGTGTTTGGGACATGCAAATGGAAAGTTTCTAGCACAACCAAAGAGTATAATTTTTTTCAGTTTATTGAGATATAATTGAGAAATAAAATTATAACATATATTTAAACTATACAATGTGATGATTTGATATACATACATATTGTGAAGGGATTCTCATAGCAGAGTTGAAAAACCCATCTATTCATTATCTCACTTATTTACCTTTTTTTTTTTTCTTGATGAACACTTAAGATCTACTTTCTTACCAAATTTCCATTACACAACACAATATATCAACTATGGTCACCATGTCATACATTAGTTCCTTAGACCTCCATCCAGCCCCTCCCCATGTCCCTTTATCTCAACTCCTACAACTACTTTCTGTTCTTTGTTTCTAAGAATCCAACTTTTAAGTTTTCTATCAATTCCATATGAAAGGAATACATGCAGCATTTGTTTTTCTCTGTCTGGCTTACTTCACTTAACATAATGTCCACTAGGTTCATCCATGTTGTTGCAAATGGTAGGATTTCCCTCTTTTTTAAGGCTGAGTAATATTCCATTATTATACATATTACATATTATATACTATACTTCTTTATCCATTCGTGTATTGACAGACAATTAGGTTGGTTCTCTACCTCAGCTATCATGAGAAATACTGCAATAAACATGGGTGTGCAGATATCTCTTTGTAACAGTGATTTTGTTTCCATTGGGTATACACTCAAAAGTGAGCCTGCTGGATCATATATGGTAGTTCCATTTTTAATTTCTTGAAGAAACTCCATATTGGTTTTGTAGTGGCTGTACCAGTTTATATTCCCACCAACAGTTCACAGGGGTTCTCTTCCCCCACTTCTCCAGTATTCATTTTTTATTGTCTTTTTTATAATAACCATCCTAACAGATGTGAGGTGACAATTCATGATGGGTTCAATTTGTATTTCCCTGATGACTAGTAATTCAGGTGCTTTGCTCATTTTTTCATTGGGTTATTTATTTATTTATTTATTGCTATTAAGTTGTATGAGTTCCTTATATATTTTGGATATTAATCCTCTATCAGATGTGTACTTTGCAAACATGTTCCCCTATTCCATAGATTGTCTTTTCATTTTGTTGATGGTTTCCTTAGCTATGCAGAAGCTTTTTAGTTGGATGTAGTTTCACTTGTTTATTTTAGATTTCCTTGCCCTTGATTTTGGTGTCAAATAAAAAAAAAAATTGGCCAAGACCAATGTCAAGGAACTTTCTACCTATATCTTGTCCTAGGAATCTTACAAATAACTCAGTTCAAAAATGGGCAAAGGATCCAAATACACTTTTTTTCTTTTCAAATACAACTGGCCAACAACTGGCCAATACTTGGAAAGTATCTTCAGGGAAATATATTAACCAAACACAAACACACATCAAAATTCTAGAATTTTTCTTTGCAAATTTGGAATCTTTGTTACCGTATCTAAGTTTGGTTTTGTTTTTTCAATATTTTCAGATTTTTTTGTTTGTTTCTGGAACTCTGAAGAACAGAATTATTTAATGGAATGAATTTTTCTTATGAGTTAAAGTAGCTAAAACATTATTTGGTTCCACCTAACAGTATTTAGCTGAATATATATTTTATTAAAAGCATAAACATGTGGGCACTTGGGTGGCTCAGTTGGTTGAGCATCCAACTCTTGATTTCAGCTCAGGCAGTGATTCCAGGGTTGTGGGATCAAGCTCTGCATCGGGCTGCATGCTGAGTGTGGAGCCTGCTTAAGATTCTCTCTCTCTTCCTCTGTCCCACTCCCCTGCTCACAATCTCTTTCTCTCTCTCTCAAATAAAAAAATAAAAGTATAAACATGTAATTGATTAAATATTTATCTATAACTGTAGAAGGAACAGACTAATAAAATGTAAGAAAATACTCGTTACCTGCAGGGATTTTATAATTGATTTGTAATATAAGGCTTGCAAATAACAACATAAAAAACAAGATAAGAAAACATGCGATTTTTTCCCAACCATAATGGTGTCTCAATTTTATATGATATTAAATAGTTTTGATATGTCTATGCACCCCCATCTTGGAGTCACTGGCATGAGCTATGCAGCACCTTCCTCTCACAAGTTTTGGTTCTAGGTCCACAGTCCTTTCTCCCCATGCCCAAAGATGGCAACATTAACCAAGTGGTGCCTCCCCATCAGAGGTCTGATCTCAAGCTCCATAGAGCCTTGTCCTCTAAGCTCTAAGTTTTTCCTTTTATCACTTGTAGGATGGTAACTACTTCCTACATTTGCTACCTTCCTAATGCTTTAGAATTATTTTAGTTTTTTATTGACTTGACTATGTATCTCCAAGTTTCAATGCCTAGAAGTTATTTTTGGGAATCAGATCCTCTTAGGTCTCTCATAGAGTACACAATTCTCTTTTCTTTTAAGACATATTCCCTTCCTATTGGTTTTCACAGAGTTGCCTCTTCCCTACCCAGCTCCTCATTAATACTACCTGGTAGGAAAAGAAGTACAGTGTTTTTCCTTTTGGGTAAATATTTATTCCATGTTTGCCCTCTTCTTATCAGCATAGTCTCATGCTTAAGAATTAATGGGTGCCCTCTCTTCTCTGGACAAACTGTGTCAAAATTTCTTTACCTGAAAGATTGCAACAGTAGGAAATGTGAGCAGCACGGGGACTAGAAAACCTGGGTAGTACTGGGACTTTGTTTGCAAGGGTAGAAGAAACTAATCATGAGGTGATTACCTCCTAATAATCAGCAAATCATCTGGGAACCTCTTATCTGATGGTCAACTGAAAAATGCTCTCTCATTATCAGCCTAGAATAATGCAATGATACAATGTCCTACCAACTTTTTTTTTCTTATTTGGAAAACAAACGCAAAAGAGCTGGTAATAAGGAAGACCTTTATTTTTGATAATTGGATTATCCTTTTACAAGAAATATTTACTGACATTTTTGTGGTTAAGGAATGGATAAGTTTGAGAGAAACAGCTCTATAAGTAATTACAAGATCAATCTAATATTTAATTGATCTTGAACAGACTAGATCACTGTTTCTAAAAAAAAAAGAAAGAAAAAGTTCATTTGATCTCATTTGAAAGCTTTGGCTGTGAGGCATAAAATTTGTATTTTTAAAAAAGCACCACAGGGGGCGCCTGGGTGGCGCAGTCGGTTAAGCGTCCGACTTCAGCCAGGTCACGATCTCGCGGTCCGTGAGTTCGAGCCCCGCATCAGGCTCTGGGCTGATGGCTCAGAGCCTGGAGCCTGTTTCCGATTCTGTCTCCCTCTCTCTCTGTCCCTCCCCCGTTCATGCTCTGTCTCTCTCTGTCCCAAAAATAAATAAATAAACGTTGAAAAAAAAAAAATTAAAAAAAAAAAAAAAGCACCACAGGTTATTTGTATAGTCACAATTTGGGAAATACTGGGATCAATCAATGACTTTCTACTTTTCAAGTTTCAGAATAATCTTGTGATAAAAAAAAAAGAAAGAAAGAAAGAAAGAAAGAAAGAAAGAAAGAAAAAGAATCCCAGAGGCCATTTTCCAAAGATTTTGATTTAGTAGGTCTGAGGTGAAGCCCAGAAGCATTTTTTTTTTAAGAGCATCATATTCTGTTATGCATTTGGGGCCACAAACTGCAGATAAAAGCCTGTGGGAAAGACAACATCAACTGAATTCTGTACCTAGAAGTGCATTGCTCAAAAGCAGCCACCTGCAACCTTGTGGTAACAAAGAAGAACACATTTTGCAAAGGAATAATATGGTCATTATGTCTGTGGAATCCATGAGGTTATGTTGGAACATATTTGGAGTTACGGAAGTTTAGAAAGTTTCCTCTAAGCTTGGTCAGAGATCTGGTGTTTCCCTTAGTCCCCAGGAAATTTCTCACCCTTTATCTTAAGTGAGAACCTCAGAAAATCAAGTAAACTATCCTAGTGTCTTACTGGCCTAAGAATCCCTCTACTCTCTATCCCACCCCCACCCTACCCCCCTATCTTCTGAAGAGACTCCAAAATTAATCAGAAGTTTCAAAATACATGCTGGTCTCAAGCCCATCAATAGATGGTACAGAAAAGTTAATGGAGTCCAAAGACAAAAGAAAAACTTCTATTTCTGGAGATATGAAAAGTTAGATTGCATGAGGACCATTTAAAAATATATATCAAAATGATGAATATGGATAAATCCTTTCTCTTAAAATATTATTTTCCAAAGTTAAAAGTAGAAGTCTCATAAATATGTAAAATTAATATACATCAACATTTTATTAACTAAAAGACTGAGGGATACAGTAAAATGGTAGTGTTTCAGAAAATTTTTGAGGAAGAAATATTGACATATTCCAACAAAAAAAATTTTGTAACATTGGAGTAGCATTACTAGCATTAAATATAAAATTAAAGTACTATATGGCAATAAATTATAGCCTTTGGGGTTATCTATTCTACTGACAGAAATTATTTTCAGTTCTATCTAACAAGAATTCTCTTTATTGCTTTTGACTTTCTGTAAGTTAACCTCTACCCCTACTGACTTGTAAACTATTTTAATCAATAATAAATAGAATGCCTAATACATATACATACCCCCAGAGATTCAGATAATTCCTGCTAGACAGTGCCCAGCACTATAATTAACAGATACTGCAGTATCTGTTTATAGTATACTGTTACTGCAGTAACAGTTTAAGATATTTTTATTAACAGTGTTCACTTTTAGATTTATAAATAATTCTCAAAAGTTATTCTTTACCACAAAAAGATGGTCTCATTATATATGTTGGCCTGATTTGCTTGTATAGGCACAGGAAGTGTTAATTAACATGTATAAATCTCCTTACATTGGTCATCTAAGGTAGAACCATTTGGTGTTAAGCAACTATTAGACCAGAAAATTAATGTCCGTCTGTAGTTGTTGTCAGGAATCTAGGATTGTATTTTCAATTGGATTTAATATTTGCTCTTCTATGTGAGGTTAGGCAATCAAGCCCAAGAAATTCACCTCCACTTTGGGTCGAGGTTCCAAAAATTTCCCAAGGTTCCTGGCCTGTAAGGAAATCATCTTTATTACTATGAGGTTTGGTTCCATAAGTCATACAACAGGTAACATGCCAACTTCTTCCAAGGGCTTTGTTGACATTCATTGACATAAGAAGTACAGCAATTCATCCTCAGTGGTGGGCTTATCACGCATGATTATATAAATGGCATTCTCCAATATGACACTCATGGCCCTGGTTACATAATTGATTGTTCAATTATATTCTGTTAGAAAGGAGAACATTAGAATAACTGTATTGCCATGAAAATGAAGAAGGCTCAGTAAAATGTTTTATTTTTGAATTTTGAGTGGTCATTGTGAGTCATATGACATTTTTAAGTGTTTTATTTCAGTTTGTGAAAGCATAGTCTACTAATATGCAGGTTAAAGATAAAGAAAAATAAATCACTTCCTCATTTACTCATCAGAAAAGAGATGGTTAAACAGTAATTTTTGCAAAAACAAATAATTAGAAATATTGTTGTCTAATCAGCTTATAGAGTGCTGTGTAAATAATTCCTGTTTTGTTAGGGTGGGTCAGCAATCAGCTTCTGAAGATGTCTTGTCTAGACAAAGAAGAAACACAGAAATCATAATTTAGTTTTTTAGTCCAATCTGATAATTTTCAAAGAAAATTCAGAGCACATGTCTGTATACAAAACTATTATTTGAAGCATCAATTATTGGTAGTCCTTTCACTATTTTTTTCAGAAATCCAATTTCTAGCTTGTAGTTTATAGCAGAATTTTCAGGCAATAATCAGAGGAAAGGAAGAACTGCCAGTTCAATAATATGTTCCAGTTCTAAAGGTCTGTCTTTTCAATGGTCTTGATATATTTTCTTAATTGTTTTGAGCTAACAAATAGGCAAAACAAATAGCATAAACAATAACAACAATAAAATTAAAAAAAAAAAAAACCTATTTTTTCTGTTCTCTCACTCAACAGAGAATAAATTCCCATTTCTACTAAAAGAAGCCACTAAACGGTTAGATGAGGAACCCAAATTTTTGATCCTTGCTACCACCAATGTGGAAAAGGTCAAAAGCCAACCAGAACCGGAATCAAACTTAACTAAGAACCACAAGCAAACAAGTTTATATATTGAATCTATTAATCTTTCTCAGGAATCACTCAAAGAGCCAAGACAGACTTGCCTGGGATTTAACAGCGCATGAGGTATC
Organism: Panthera uncia; assembly: GCF_023721935.1. Taxonomy (NCBI): domain Eukaryota; kingdom Metazoa; phylum Chordata; class Mammalia; order Carnivora; family Felidae; genus Panthera; species Panthera uncia. The sequence goes on along the minus strand of NC_064812.1, from coordinate 24,156,005 downwards.
CTTCCTGGTCAGCATACTAATTGCTCCCTGCTGGTTAGTGATCACAGGCATCTTGATGGCAATGCCCCCAAACATGTAAAGGATAATATTCAAAAGCTGAAAATGCGATATTCCAACACATGTAAAATGAATGCATATCAAAGATGTATTAAATAACTCATAAATGATGGAACCAGTAAGATGGTAAAGCTGTTTTCTATGGCGTTTGTGAGGGAAAGTTTATATTCTCTAATAGGAACTTTTTTAAAAATATAAATGGTAGATTAAGATTGCCAAATGAGAGGGGCGCCTGGGTGGATCAGTCTACTGAGCGTCCAACTTTGGCTCAGGTCATGATCTCATGGTTGGTGGGTTTGAGCCCCGCATCCTGCTCACTGCTGTCAGTGCAGAGCCCATGTCAGATCCTGTCTCCCCTCTCTCTCTGCCCCTCCCACGCTTGCTCTCTCAAAATTAAATAAACATTAAAAAAGAAAAAAATAAAGATTGCAAATGAGATACAAAACAGTAAATGTTCTTTGGGGGCAATAAAGGATAACCTTTGTGATTATCATTTTAACAGGGCAAAAATCATTTGCATTGGTCTCAGACAAGAGTAATTTGCATTGTAATAAGTCTGCCACAAGTTAACCTTTACCCTCAGAGAGTTGTAAAATATCTTAATCAATAGTAAATAAAAAGTCAAATGAACTACATAGCTCTAGGGAATCCGATATCCTCAGCACTGCCTTGAACAGACATTCAGTAAACTCTTGACTATTTCCAAGGGATATTCAGTGGATGGGTTAAGCAACATTATAGACGTGGCTTAAGGAGAATTAATAATTGTAAGAGAGATCTGAATAAATTAGTTCTATGAAACCTAGAGAATAAAAACAGCAAGATGCAAGAGTATTAAATAGGGGTAAAGGAAGCTGGGGGACTGAACAAGACTAATATTTATCCCACTAGAGTCCAGGGGAAAAGGAGGAAGCAGTAACATGTGAAGACAGAGTGAGGTAAGATTTTCTAGAATTGTTGAAAGAGATATATATTCAAACTTGATAAGCACAATGAATCCCAAACATAAAAAAAAGACATCCAGGCCTAGATGCATGATTCTAAAACAGGAGAACGCCAAAGACAACTAAATGAAAGCAGCTGGGGAGAAAAGACAGATTACTTACGAAGCAACCATAATTAGACTGTCAGCAGTTTTCCCAAGTGTAAGAGTATATGCCAGAAAACCGTGATATAATATCTTCAAAGTTGAGAGAACATAACTGTCAACTTCAATTTCTGTATCCTAGAAAAAACTCTCATTCAAGTGTGGGAAACTGTAAAGCTGTTTCTGCTAATGAGCATCAAGCACATAAAATACTTAGAAACCTTATTCTTTGAAATGAAATGGGATATTTTATAATACAAAACAACATTACTGAGAAAATGTACTCTTAAAATCATAAGATTAAAGAAACTTTGCTCTTTGAAAATATACCAGGGGCTAGAAGAATGAACCAGCTTTGAACTGGAAAAGAATGAAATAGGAAAATGACTGAAGCAGTCTTAATTTTGTGCAGTGGCCAATGATCATCTTTGTGTGCTTCTGTTCAAAATAATGAAATCGGCTGTCACTGAGTGTGCGTAAGACCTGTGTGAACACTGTCCCGGAAACCGCATCGTCGTGCAGGTTTTCATTGCCTGGAACAGTCATGAATTCAATCTCTCACAATCACTGATCTCTTTGTGTTATCAAAAATCATTAGATCAAATTGTATACGTTCCAAAATACACAAAACCAGCCAGGGTAATATTAACAGACCTCCTCTATAGATCAGGGTTGCCCAATAGAACTTTCAGTGTGATGAAAACGTTCTATATCTGCAGGATCCAATACGGGAGCTGCTAGCCACATGTCTTCACAAGTGCTTAAAATGTGGCAAATGAGACAGATTAACAGAATTTTCACTTTTCCTTAATTTTAATGATTTAAAATTTCTGTATCTATATATGTCTAGCGGCTACTCTATCAAACAGCTGCAAAATATTTGGCTGATTTTTAAAAAAGGAAAGTAAACCTAGATTGAAGGTGTGAGATTGAGAAAAAAAAAAAAAAAGGGAAAAGGGTAAGCAAAAATATTAGTAAACATTTAAATTAAATCACTGCATATTTTTAAAGGATCAATATTGGGGGTTTAAAAAGGCAGAAGTAAGACAAAAATAATCAAAACTGGGCGCCTGGGTGGCTCAGTCGGCTAAGCGTCCATCTTCGGCTCAGGTCATGATCTCTCGTTTTGTGAGTTCGAGCCCCCCGGCATCGGGCTCTGTGCTGACAGCTCGGAGCCTGGAGCCTGCTTCAGATTCTGTGTCTCCCTCTCTCTCTGCCCCTCCCCTGCCCATGCTCTGTCTCTCTCTGTCTCAAAAATAAATAAATAAATAAAACCTTATAAAAAAATTTTTTTTTTAAATAAATAAAAACTGAGTCAATTAAAATTATTAACATTCACCTATTATTACATCGTTCTGGAGCCAAAAAGAGGTATTGATTACATTTATCTGTTTTAATGCATGCACACACACACACTTCTGAGGAACAGACGGGAAAAATGCAATGATATAAACATTAACCAATGATGTAAACATGGAAAGAATAAAGAAGTTCGGACTCCAAAATCACTTTTTCATTTCCTTTGCAAAGGCACATGGATAATTTAGAAAAATGAAAAAGTATTTTTGTTTTGGATCTCTCTAAACAAAGCTGGAACCCAACTGCTTTTATCCTGCTTTTCCTCTTCCCTCTGATCTTTTATCCTCCCCTCTGATCTTCTTTCTTTTCATTCTGGTAAGACTGAAACCCTGAAAAGTCAATTGACATTAAGTTAAATCCATTCAAAATAGGGACAGACACTTAACAGCTGATATTAAATCTTCTTCTGAGTCTAAACTAAGAGCCATTGTTCATTCTTCTCAAAGCTTAGATGGGGACATAGAAATATACAGAACAATTTTAAATAGTCTTACACACATGAAATCTAGGACTGTGAAGTGTGTATCAAATGGCTCACATGTTGCTAAGATCCTTAGATTTTAAAAAAATATTAACGCTGGCCATGGCAGATAGGGAAGATGCAGAGGGTAGCCTACAAACCTTAAACTGCAAATCCCATAGGATGTCAGAAGTGTTTAGGAAAGCTATGGCATTTTGACAAACTCTTCTGGAAGTCTTTCCTAGAAATTATGTCAGGCCCGAATCCAGTTCTGTAAGCAAAGAAAAGATAAATCCATTGTAGATCTCAGAGAGAAATCTTCAACACCATTTGACAAGATTCAAGAATGGTACCTGGCTCGGATATGACCCCTACTTTCTTCTCAGTTTGTGTGAACGGCCTCTACTAGGCCATTAGGGGGGGTTTGATATACTAGCAAAGGCAGCAGTGAGAAGATCCCATTGCTGGATGCATAGCACCTTGCTACAGATTTTGAATCAATCTTAAAACACAAGCAGAGCAAGACCTAGAATAAACTAATGACTTTACATATTAAACCAGTTCATGCTCCCATCCAGGTGAAAACTGTGAATGGAGGAAACCTCTAAATAGACACTTGTAGATATTGTAAGCAGAAAACAAATTGGAAAAATAATTGTAATGCCTTAGCTGAGAAAATGAAAGGAAAAAAAATATGTAAGGAATCAAGGTCTCCAATGAAAGGTGAACCAAGTGCCTAATCTTTCCATTTAACTCTTAAACTTATGAGGAGACACGTCACAAAATATTAAAGGATAACCTTGAACACGTTTAACTAAAATGTGCTTTATAGCATTTACTTGAAGCCCTTGAACCATCACATAACTTTCTCCAAACTGTCCGTGTGGCAGAGAGCTACAATGCTGAAAATCCTGATGTTCCATCCTATAATTCTCACCCTTCTTTTAAGAAAAAAAAAAAGTTGCTGGTGGCACCTGGGTGACTCAGTCGGCTGAGCGTCCGACTTTTGGTTGCAGCTGAGGTCGTGATCTCACAGTTTCTTGAGTTCTGGCCTCACGTCTGGCTCTGCACTGGCAACACAGAGCCTGGTTGGGATTCTCTCTCTCCCTCTCTTTCTGCCCCTTCCCTGTTGGAGTTGTCTCTGTCTCTCTCAAAATAAATAAATAAACAAAAATTTTTTAAGATTTTTTTAAAAGTCCCTTCAACCTTTGTGACATCCACAGAAAGGGTGTGCTTGAATCAGCTTGTGCTGTCTTATGGGAGCTGACTATGCACATCCCTCCTCTATTCTTCACTCAATGACATCATATTGCTAACTTGAGATTAAACATTACAGTACAAAAAACAGGGCATTTTTAAACAAAAGCTGGTTGATAAATCACTATGCAAACAAAATGTGAGATGATATCGTTTCCTGAAGGTGCCTTCCTGGAAAGCCCCAGGGACCCAGTTATTCATAATGTAGTTATAGATAATTTGGAAATTTATTTACTGGTATCCTTGTGCCTAAATCAAACTCAAATTGAAGATCTCTAGGAGATATTTAGGCTATCACTAATTTCTACTTATATGTGTAGAAATTGGGGAATTATCTGTGTATTCCTCTCTGAAATTAGAAATAAAACTAAAGCCAATACTTGAAAGCCTAATGTACTAATCATACCTTGTACAGGTTTTTGTAATAAATTAACCCTCCTGGTCAAGAAAACCAATGAACAAAGATGTACATTTATTCATAACTTCAGAGCCATAAATAAAATAATAACTCCCTGCTTCCCATAATTCTAAAGACAAATACTATTTCATCTTCAGTTCTGCTTCTGGTTCCATCTTTTATAATCACTGATCTGTGTTCTGCTTTCTTTAGTGTCTTTCTAGATTGAGGTTATCTAGATTGTTCCATGTGCCTTTCCCAGGAAAATCAACAGTGTACCACAATTTACTCCAGAATATTGCTGAGGCACCCTCCTAATTATCACAAGTATCACAATTTAAGAATTTCAAATTTCCCTATGATGCTTCTTTTGTTCCAATATATTACATCCAATTACCTTTGCAATGTTCGGATTGTGAGATAAGCTCTAAAACTGTGTACTTGCTGATTTGTCCCCCCAAAAAAAACTTCCAAAGAAAAGTTAAATTTACCAAAATAAAATGTATTACCTAAGACTTCATTCATTCTGATGAGATAAATCCTTCACTTCTGACAGTCTATAAGCCATTCAAAACTTTTCCAGGTCAGTTATTTTAAAAAAATATTAAAAGTTTTACTACGTTTATCCGTGCTATATGATTTAATCAAGTCCTTGGTATCAGATGCCTTTCTTTGAACCTAGATGTGATCAGTCACTTTGAGATTTAAAATGGCCTCTTCAATAATCACTCACACTTAACTGTCATAAACCTTGTTACCTATTTATATTTGAGAAATAGGGGCAGCAATTGATACTTTGATTCAATTTCATGAGTATAATCTGAGATTATGGGTTAATTACAGTCTTTCTCTCACCGAAAGCCAATTCTACCCATTTTATATCAGAAAAATAACAGCTGCACTTTAACCAGTGGAGACTTAATACCAAATTGTTTTTTGTTCTCCCTTAACTTTGATGGTCTATTACACCTTGCAAACGTTGTTGCACACTGAATATACAAAAGTTATGTGACAAGTGGCTTGCCCATTATGAAATTCTATTACTTTTTCTCAAACACATTTTCATATAACATTGTAAAAATTAAACATCTGCTGTTGTCCTTCTACTACAAGAAGAGGAAGAAACTCATTACTGGCTAGGCTTTGTTATAGAATTGTCCATGACCCATCAAACTTTTAAAGACCCTTATAGTAATTCCACATTTGTTATTGTTTGTTATAGTTTAACCTTAAGACAAAACCAAACAAAAACAAACAAACAAAGGAAAAAAAACAGAATTAACAGGCTGGAACCACCTTTACAAATTTTAATTTGCATCACTGTACCAAGACACCTTGCTAGAAGCATAATCAACCTGGATGATGATATTTCACTCATTGCAGTCAACGGAGTTTGCCAATTAGCAAGAAATAACTGTGTTGCTATGTGTAGTGATCATATATCCCATGATTTTGAATGGTTCAAAAATTGAGTTCTTGACTGCAACAGTCACTCCAATTTAAAAAGTTAAAGAGATTAAAGAACTTTTAATATTTTTTGAGGATTTGACTATTGTAATGGTACAAACCATGTAAAAAGAGAGGAGAAAATTGCCCTAACTGATAATTATGCCATACAGTTAGACTTTACTAAGATATTTGAATCCGTAATAACACTCAAAGGCCTAATCTTTGGAGAAGTACCAGAAAACTATTATGGAAGGACAGTGTTTGGCTTCAAAAATAGAACAACAGGGGCACCTGAGTGTCTCAGTCGGTTAAGCGTCTGACTTCGGCTCAGGTCATGATCTCACAGTTCATGAGTTCGAGCCCCGCATCAGGCTCAGCGCTGACAGCTCAGAGCCTGGAGCCTGCTTCAGATTCTGTGTCTCCCTCTCTCTCTGCCCCTCCCCAGCTTGTGCTCTCTCTCTCTTTTTCAAAAATAAATATACATTAAAAAAATAGAACAAAATATGTTGGAAAATCTGATTTGTAAATCACACAAGAGGATGACTTCAAATGGCGCCTTACGATGTTGTATGAAATTATCCATTGCAGCAAGGGAAAATTGGTGTTTATTTAATATTGGGTAGGGAAACTACAAGAATGGCTGGGGTAGCTTCTGGTACATGTTTGACTTGTCACCAGTATAATCCTGGTAAAAGTGACAATATTGGACACAGACAAGACCCTAAGCTTCAAGATTCTTGATCATCTCCGAGTATTTTAATACTTTACTCTCTTGCCTTAATGGATTTGCAAATGAGCTACTCACTACTTATTCACAGATGGACTAAAAAATTGCCTTGCCAGAGAGTTATAGCTCTCAAGGTCACAAAAAAATATTTGATTTGGTGTCCCCAATCTTGAGAATTCCGACCCATTCAATAATAAGGAGGCACATTTTGTTGATACTTTCATTAAATAGCTTTGACAACTTCTCCACTTACTTTGAAATTTCACTACCATATCACCTCTAATATTTGGGAAAGATGAAAAAAGCAGAATACTAAACTAGTATTAGCGAAGTTCCCTGAGACACTTAAGCTTCCATTACTTAGGATATGCCACTGGCTCTACAGATGGAATTGATCCCTGTTAGTGTTCATCAACTCTCCCCTTGTTGAGATAGTTATAGACAAAACTATGTTTCTACCAATATTACTTCCTTCTTAGGTACTGCCCTATTGAAAATAGATATGAAAAATGTTACAAAGGGCTTCTCTAATAAACCCAGTCTTATCATCCAAAGTGCAAACTATAGTCTTTTCTCAGTATTCTCCAAAATAGCACTTTTATGTTGTAAAATCTGGATAAGTAAATTCTACTCTTCTAGAAGAAATATCAAGAAACTTTAATTTTTAAAAAATGACAGTTACCAGATGCGAAGTGAGTAGGGGCATGGGTGAAATATGTAATTAGGACTAAAGAGTGCACTTATCATGATGGAAAAAAACTTTAAAGTGTCTGAACAGTCTATAAAAAAAATAATCAGGCACTCTTTCACAGCTACCACACCAATAAAACCTCAAATAATGAATCCTTAGAACCCCATCTTTCTAAGAGAATAATTAACACTCTATTTACTGAAATGCTGTTATAGTCTGTATTAGTCAGGTTTTACAGAGAAACAATAGGAGAAACATAGGTATATGTAAGGAGAGATTTATTATAGGAATTGATTCACATGGTTGTGGAAGCCAAGATGGTTCTGCCATCCACAAGCTGGAGAACCAAGATAGCTGGTGATGTAATTGAGTGAATCTGAAGGCCTGAGAATAGGGGACTGATTATATCAGTCCCAGTCTGTGTCCAAATGCCTAAAAGCGAGGAATATCAATGTCCAATAGCAGGAGATGATGGGTGTCTCAGCTGAAGCAGAGAAGGTAAAGTCCCCCCCTTTTTTTTTCTATTTAGGCCCTCAAGAGATTAAGTGATGCTTACCTCAATTGGTGAGGGCAATCTTCTTTACTCAAACTACTGATTCACATACTAATCTCTTCCAGAGTCACCTTCACAGACATATCTATGAATAATGTTTTACCAACTAGCTTGGCATCCCTTAGCCCAATCAAGTTGACACATAAAATTAACCACCACATGATCTGAAAGCTAAAGCTGGGGATATTTAGGAACCTTTTAGAAATAGATGGTCCTTAGAAGAGCAGGTAGCATCCATCCAGAACACCAGATCACACAACTTCTATAGGATATATACAAATTCCAAAACCAATAAGCAAGATCCAAATGACCAGAATCAATAGTTATTATGCTTTGTTTGGATAAATTTGATTTTTTTATTCTCCTAAGTGTTTTCTTTCCTCTTTGATGGATCATTGTACTGGATTTCCCATAGACACATGTTACTTAACTTAGAAGACCTATATCCTTAATACTAGACATTCCTTAGACACAATACAGACAATCTAATGTCTGTAATTTCCTTGTGACTTGCTAAAATATATGATATATAGTCAATTCAACTGGTGTGTTTCCACTTTGGGTGCTTTTCAGCTTTCTTTAGTACTAGTTTCTTATAATTAATTGGTTTCTTGAATAATTGGAATCAACTACTGAGTAACTTTTCAAGATGGCAAACATACGAAGAGATAAAGCTGTCAAAGGTTAACACTCCCTATTATATCAAAGCTAGTGAATTAGTTTCCAATCACTGCATAGCAAATTAATCTAAAATGTGGTAACTTAGGGGTGCCAGGGTGGCTCAGTTGGTTAAGCATCCAACTCTTGATTTTGGTTCAGGTCATGAGCTTATGGTTCACGTGAGTGAGCCCCCTGTTGGGCTCTGTGCTAACAGCATGGAGCCTGCTTGGGATTCTCTCTCTCCCTCTCTTTCTGCCCTCCCCTATTTCTCTGTACTCTCTCTCTCTTTTTCTCTCTCTTTCTCAAAATAAAATAAACTCATAAAAAATATGGTGACTTAAAACAATACATATTTCTTATCTTCTTTTCTTTCTATGGGTCAAGAATCTGAGAGTGACTAAGCTTGGTATTCTTGACTCAGGATCTCTCATAAGATTACTGCCAAGATGCCCACTAGGACTGTAATCATCTAAAGGCTCTACTAGAGCTAGAAGTCTACAACTAAGAAATCTGATTGATATAGCCATTGGTTGGAGACATTAGTCCTTTGATGAATATTGTTAGGATGCTTCAGTTACATACCACTTAGGACTTCACAATGGTCTGATAAATATGGCAGCAGCCTTCTCCTAAAGCAACTTACCTAATAACTTGCTGAGAGAATAACCAGCCAGCCACAGGGTCTTTTATTACTAAGTCTGTGAAATACACAATGACACTTCCACTTTATTCATTGGAAATATGATTCATTTGACTCGCTATGTCCAGTCCACACCCAAGAAGAGGTGGACCTGAATTGGTGAGAGGAGTATCTCTTGATCAGAGAAGTATCAATGAGTTTGTGGACATAGTTTTGAATCCACTGTATTTAAGATGGGATAATCATGTCTTCACAGAAAATAATTTCTAGGGATCTTTTATAGGAGCTAGGCTTTGTGCTGAAGTTTCACAGAAGAAAAAAAATTATAAAAGACAGTAATCAGAAAGTATTTATTTGGAGATTGTGTCTCTTTTACATATCTTGCAGTGAAAGTGTCTTACTTAAGCTCAACTTCTTTATGGCTTGAGATCTTCCTTGTGATCTCTCCACTATAAATCATTTGCTTGGCATCAGATCACTCTTTTTCAAAGTCATTGAAATTATACAATATTATTTAAGTATTTCATAGAGATATTTTGGTTGAATATAGACTCTTACCTGGCACCCAAAAGGTGAAATTGGATTTGTGGAACAAATGTCTCATGATGTCTATCTGGAAAGTAAAAATAGATTTTTTTTTATTTTAATAAACTGATATCTGTGTTTGGTTTTGGGGTTTTTTTTTCCAGTATTTTTTCTGATATAATCCAGGGTCCAATTTGACTTGCTACTTCACCTACAGAAAAAGAGAGCTTTGGATAAATTGATTTAAGATGAATGCAAATAGACCTTGAATTGAAAACTAAATGTGAAGCCTCACAGAGAAATCTGGACTTTCTTCTGTCCTCAAGACTCTTTACTACATACTTTTCAATAGGCCTGGAAAGCTGGGAAATTTTCATATACTATGATTCAGAACTTGACAAGGGAGTTAGATAATGCCAGAGTCCCAGAAAATTCTTCATCAGAAAAGGTTAGATAGGAATTAGATCACAACACAGCAACTGTAGATATAATATCAACTTTTCACAGTGGAGCATGTGCTCTTCAAGGAACAATCTTCTCCTTATATCCCTTTAGACCTTTCTGAACACTTTGATATCACTAAAAAGAGAGCCTGGGAGCAAAGATTGCCTGACATAGGGGTCCTGAGTCCTACTTTGGACAGAAATGACGAGTCCTTTGTACTACCATCTTGGTTACCTGGGGCCCCAATGAGAACATTCCCTTGGCTGTCTCTATATTATACATTCATTGTTGGGGGCTGCCTTGAGAATAGCATGGCCTAGGATGTCAGCTAACTATATTCTTCACCCTTGACCAACAAATTCTTTCTTGAAGGCTGGTTCACATGGTGCATCTGTATATCTTTCATACTATCTAACAAATGTAAAAAGTTTGATACCTATTGTCCTCGTTATGACCAAACATATTCCATGTAGATTAAAGATTTAAACAAAAGTAAAATTTTGAACTTTTCAACAAAAATATCAGAATGCAACTTTATGTCATTTGTATAAGGAAGAATTTCTTAAACAATAAAACAGAAACTTTGGTAAACACTGTTCCCAAATTTGAAAAAAATTGATGTCTGTATATTTAAAGAGATAATACATAAAGTTTAAAAAGACCAGAAGATAATCTGATATTTAAGTGCATATAATAAACTTTTAATAGCCAGAATACATTTAAAAATTGAATATCAATGAGGAAAACCTAAACAATGTCATTAGAAAATTGGTAAAATATATGAACTTGGAAGATGACATTTACAAATATATGAACCTGTGATCAAACCATGCAGTAGCAAAATTTATAACCATTATATATGTTTAAAAATTCAAAATCTCCTCAGGAATATGGGAACATGTCTAATATTTTTCTGGTTAAAGTAGAAATTGTTACAACCATTTTGGGGGACAAATTATAAAATTAAAGATGCACATAGGCCACAAGTTAGCATTTTCACCCCAGTTAATATATTCCAGAATAATTGTTATCAATCCAGACTGTACACTGCTTATAGAGAATTTCTAGAAGTTAATTAATTGATAATAACCACTGTCCAGGGCCCCAAATCAAATCATTTGAATCAGAATTTCTAGGCATGGACATTGGTTTTTTGTATATCTTGATATCTCCCAAGATGATTCTTTATTTTTTTTAAGTTCCTTCATTTATTTTGAGAATGAGCTGGAGAGGGACAGAGAGAGAGGGAGAGAGAGAATCACAAGCAGACTCTCCTCCCCCCATGGGGCTCTATGTCACAAATGAACCATGAGATCATGACCTGAACTGAAGTCAAAAGTTGGACACTTAACCAACTGAGCCATCCAGGCGGCCCATCCCTAGATGATTCTTATGCACATAAAATCTGAAGAACTGGGGCATCTGGGTGGCTCAGTCTGTTGAGTGCCCAACTTTGGCTTAGGTCATGATCTCACAGTTTATGGGTTCAAACCCCACATCAGGCTGACAGCTCGGGGCCTGGAGCCTGCTTTGAATTCTGGGTCTCCTTGTTTCTCTTTCTGCCCCTCCCCAACCCCTTCTCTCTCTTTCTCTCAAAAATAAATAAACTCAAAAAAAGTCTTAAAAATCTAAAGAGCCAATCATATAGGAAAATATTCATAGTAGTACTATATGTAATGACAAAATATTTGAGGAAATATAAATTACTACCTATATAAGACTAAACACAGAAGCATGTTTTATTTCTTTAATTGCATTAAACACAGCCATAAAAATGAATGAACTAATGGTACACACATAAGCACAAAAGAATCACATAAACATATTTGTAAGGATAAAGTCACTTGTAAGCAAAAGCTGAGTATAATATCATTTATAAAAAGTGTAAAAATATGTAGAATATTACTCCACTTTGTATGGTTTTAATATGCATGAAATTCACTTACCATAGTTAAAAATACATCAGTCACCCCATAACACAATTCAAATTTCAGTTACATGATATAATATCTGTGAATAATTATATAAAGTACAAACTTTGCTGCCAGCTCTTCTGTCTGTAGTTCACTCTGTAAGTAACAGATGTGCATCCTGATCACGACCAACACATCATCTCTTTCAAAGTCTGTCTTTTGTTGGTCACTGAGCATCTGTTATTCTGTTCGTGCACAGACAGCAATTCACATAGTTTGGTTGTCTTTGTGTCTCCCAATGATAAACTCACATTATACATATTTTTAAATGGGTAATCAAAAAAGGAAAGTGACCAACAAAGATAAAAGCACAGCAAAGAAGTAACATGTGATAATGCTGGAAGTAAAATTCAAATTAAATGTAACTATGGTTAGAGAAGAAATAGCTGACCATTGGAATGTAGACACTGTTGCTTTTCAAGAGGCTTTAGCTATGCAGCTAGAGAAACTTAGCGAGGGCAAAATTATTGCAATAAATGAGAAAAAATGATTGTGGGGAAAACAAAGGGAGCCCCATCAGCAAAAATGTTCATATTAAAGGAGTTGTTATAGATATGTCATAACATCAAAAGCACAAAAGGTAAATGTTGGAAGCTTATTGAAACTTAGAAAAAAGTAGGACAATTCTGAAGTCAAAAAAGATGCTCAATCTGTATCATAATCCAGACAATGGGAAGGCAAGTTCTGTTCAAAACACACTGGTTTTTTTTCAAAGAAATAAAATACCTCAATTACCAAAGTTTTTAATATTTTAGATTACAAGGTATTAAATAAATACTGGTTTTACCGCTTTTTTCACTTCCCTACACATTTGTCACTGGCATTAAGAAAGATTTTTAGTACTTGACAGTTTTTCAAAAGTTTTGGAAAATTGTAATTTTTCCATTGATTATTAATATCACTGTCATGGTTTCAGCCTGTGTGGTTATTATCATTGTCCCATGCTATTGTGCAAAGTGCATATCTGCATATCTGCATACATATGTACATGTATACATACATGCATGTGTGTGTACACATATACATATGTGCATGTGTGTGTGTGTATATATATATATATAGTATATATGGATATATAGATATATAGTTTGTATAATGGTTTATATTATAGATATGTAGTACATAAAAGTTTTAAGAAATAGAAAATGCCAAATTCAGCATAATAGATATTTACAAGTTGTTATTTTAGATAGGCAAGAAACTGTAGTTTGTATTGAGAAGAGAAATATACACAGGTTATACATTTTTAATTTCTTTTTCTTATGCTAGGTCATCATTACACAGATGTTCATTATACTATTCTTTATGAATTTGGGTTGTCTAAACTATTTTGTAATTTTTGTTAAGAAAATAAGATAAATGAATGAATGGGGTTATATTCTCTTAACCATTTGACTGCCTCTATATACAGCATTAATACAAGTACCTAACTATGTTCTACATTTTCAGTGGTAATCTCAGATTGAAATCATTGATAATAAGTGCATCTTATTTAAGATCCATAAATAAATTTCTGTTAATAAAAAGCTTGCCTGTTTGATGTCATGAAATCTATAACTGGCTGTGATCAATTAAATGGAAACACCACTGCACTCAGACGAGCCTGATGTCATGAATTGAAACATAGTTTATACACATTCTTTAGCCCTTGTAAAATAGTAAAAAAAGATAGTATTTAAAATAAAGAAGCAAATGAAAAAGATTAAAGAAATGAGCGACCTTAGTATTACAAGGATGTTTGAATTTCTTGGGCTGAAATAAAGAACACAGTTGTGTTCTAACAGCATTATCACAAACAAATCCAATATCTAATTAAAAAATAAAACCAATCTGGGGTACCTTGGTAGCTCAGTCACTTAAGAGGCCAACTCTTGGCTTTGGGTCAGGTCACGATCTCAGTGTTTGTGAGATCAAGCCATGCATTGGGGTCTGTGCTGACAGTGTGGAGCCTGCTTGAGATTCTCTCTCTCCTTCTCTCTCTGCCTCTCCCCTACTTGAGCTCTTTATCTCTTAAAATAAATAAATAAACATTAAAAAAATAAAACCAATCTATGTTTGTAACTCCGAAACTTTAGGTATCAGGTTTGCTCAAAGGAAGAGGAAAAAACATAGTGGATGAAATCTTTTCAGTTTTTAGAATGTAAACAATATTATCAGTTTGACCTTGAAAGGAGGATAGCATAAATTGTGAAAAAAAAATTTACTTATATGAAATTCTTGATCAGGACAAAAATTATGAGAAAGAATAACCAGACAAAGACATTAGAATCTAGTAAACAGGTTATCCATATACATGGTGAAGAACAAAAAACCCATTATTCAACAAGCTGAATAATGTTAAATTGAGGCAGCCCTTCATTAATTAAAGCTACAGAAAATTTCTGGAAGGAAATACACATAAAATATGAGAAAGACATACAAATCAGAGTAGTCCCTTGAGACATCACAACAAGTGCTGACAGGAATAACTGTTCTGTTAAAAAGAGGTAATAAAAAAGGATTTCAGTGTTGTTGTCACTATTAAGTTTGTTCAAAGTTTTCAGAATAATTCCAAATCTAGCAAAAGGAAAGGATCCGTGAAAGATCACTAAGTAGTTAATGTATCCATTTGGTTTAGGACTTTGAACTAGTACCTTTGATAGTGCAAACAGCAACAGCTGTAAATTAAAACTAACAAAAGATCCCCACCTTGGTAACTATGGAACAGAATGGGAAGACCTATCTGGGTGTCAGGGATTAAGTGAAGACCTCTGAGGAAGAGGTAGAAAGAGAAGACATCATAGCAGGAAAAATAAGTCAGATGAAGAAGACTGGGGGATCATTTTAGGGCTAAGGAAATATAAACAGAAAATCAGAAGTGACTTTGGAAAATGCATATCATATACTATATGCTATTATATATGTACTACATACATGCATATACCAATTACATATCAATTACATATATATACATAAATATCATATATGATATTTATGTGTATCTATCTATTTATCTATATCTTGTTTTAAATATATTTGCCATTATTAGAGACAATATATACTGTGCTTCTAAATACGCACATCTAGAATTCAGCCTAGTGATTGGGATGCTTAAAGTGCTATGACTTACCCAAAGATAAATTAATACATAGTAAGTACACAGAATAGATATGAACAAGAAGGGGCCTCTAGAAAATTCCAAGACTTGAAGATACCAGCTTTTGGCTAAGTTTTTAATTACAGTTAGTTAACATAGTGTTATATTAGTTTCAGGTGTACAGTAATTTAACACTTCCATTCATCACCCGGTGCTCATCACAAGTGCACTCCCTAATCCCCATCACCTATTCAATCTATCCCCCTCTCTCCTCTCCTCTGGTAACCACCAGTTTGTTCTCTATAGTTAAGAGTCTGTTTCTTAGTTTGCCTTCCTCTCTCTTTTTTTGCCCTTTGCTCACTAATTTTGTTTCTTAAATTCCACATGTCAGTGAAATCATATGGTATTTGTCTTTCTCTGACTGACTTATTTCATTTAGCATAATATTCTTTGCTCCATTCATGACTGATGAATGGATAAAGAAGATGTGATGTATATATGTATATAATGGAATATTACTGAGCCACAAAGAAGAATGGAATTTTGCCATTTGCAATGACATGAATGGAGCTCATGAGTATTTTGCCAACCAACTTTTTTTTGATTGAGATACAATTGTCAAAATCAAAGACAAAATGGCTACTGGCCTTGATAATTTACTGAGGAGACCTAACCAATTAAGCCATACAAGCAAAACTTAATTTAGCTTATTCTCCAAACAACAAAACTTAATTTGCTTTGCTTCTCGTAAAGACCTCTGAAAACTATAAACAATCCTCAAAATGTTCCCCAAAACTGACAGGAGGTAACTACTTTTAACCATCCCCCTATCACTAGGGAAGCTCTGATGTTACAAACAGTCACTGTAAAGAATAAACAGCCTCTGCATTCTCACTCTATCAGCTGTCTTATAACAATATACCAGTGTGCCTCATTTCACTGCTGGTTTGAGAGCTCCCAGGTTACACATTGTTTTTATGTGCACAATAAACTCTTACTAATTACTGTTTCAGAGATCCGATAGTTTTACTTCTGCTATTTCTAAATTTTTGACATTATTCACATAGGTCATGTGTAAATTTAAGGTATACAATGTGTTGATTTAATGGATTTATATATTGCAGCATGATTACTACTGTATCTTTAGCTATCACCTCTGACATGTCTCATAATTATCATTTCTTTTTTGTAATGAGAACCGGTCAGATCTAGTCTTGTGGCAATTTTAAAATGTATATAATGTCATGTTGATGATAACCACTATATTGTACATTTGATCTTATTATCTACTAGTTGCAAGCTTATAAGTAGAAAAAATACCTCAAGGTAAAATTATTTTATATTACCCTGTAAGGAGAAGAGTTAAATGGTATGTGAGATTTTTGTCACCTAAGGCATGACAATCTGGAGAAATAATTACCCTCTATCTCTCTTCTGCTATATGTTTTATACTTTTTATTCTCTTTTAGCTATTTCTCCCTAATAGGTGTTGACTACCATCTTT
Source organism: Panthera uncia (assembly GCF_023721935.1). NCBI lineage: Eukaryota > Metazoa > Chordata > Mammalia > Carnivora > Felidae > Panthera > Panthera uncia. Next base: position 24,139,146 of record NC_064812.1, on the reverse strand, counting down.
TTAACAGCAAGTTGGGCCCAGAACACAATTTATGCACTTAATTTTTAGAGTACCTCTTTTGTTAACGAGATACTGCTAAATAAGACAGATGACAAAATAATTATGCAATGCCCACGTGTGTTTTGAGTACTTAATTATATTTTCTCAACTTGGTGAAATTGGTTCTTTATATTCTTTTACCTTTTGCATTTTTTTAGTGAAGTATAATTAACATGCAATGTTACATTAGTTTCTGATATATGGTATAATGATTCAACAATTCTATATATTACTCGGTACTCATCACAAGTATACTCTTTGTTCAGTTTTTTTTAAGTTGATTTATTTATTTTGAGAGAGAGAGAGAGAAAGAGAGAGCCCTAGCATGTGCAGGGAGGGGAGGGGCAAAAAGAGAGAATTCTAAGCAGGTCCTGTACTCGGACTTGAATCCCTATGCAGGGCTTGAACCCATGAACCATGAGATCATGACCTGAGTGAAAATCAAAAGCCAAACTTTAACCAACCAAGCCACCCAGGTTTCCCAAAACTGTACTCTTAACCCCCCTTAATCTATTCCACCCAACCCCACCCACTGTCCCTATGGCAAACACCCGTTTGTTCTGTGTATTTAAGAGTCTGTCTTTTTTCTTTCTTTGTTTTGTTTCTTAAATTCCACATACAAGTGAAATCATATGGTATTTGTATTACTCTGTCTGACTTATTTCACTTACCATAATATTCTCTACGTCTATCCAAATTGTTGCAAGTGACAAGATCTCATTCTTTTTATGGCTGAGTCCATTATGTATATACACAATTCCATTATATGTTTATATAATATATATACATATATATTATATTATATTATATTATATTATATTATATTACACATCTTCTTTATCCATTTCCCTATTAATGGACACTTGGGTTGCTTTTATACCTTGGCTATTATAAATAATACTGCAATAAACATGAGCATGCATATTCTTTTGAATTAGTGTTTTCATTTTCTTTAGGTAAATACCCAGTAGTGGGATTAACGGGGCATACAATAATTCTATTTTTAATTGTTTGATAAACCTCTGTATTGTTTTCCAGAGTGGCTGCACCAGTTTGCATTCCTACCAACAGTGCACAAGTGTTCCTTTTTCTCCACATCCTCACCAACACTTGTTTCTTGTGTTTTTTAACTTTATCCACTCTGACGGGTGTGAGGTGATGTCTCATTGTGATTTTGACTTGCATCTCCCTGATGATGAGTGACGTTGAATATTTTTTCATGTGTCTGTTGTCCATCTGTATGTCTTCTTTGGAAAAATGTCTATTCAGTTCCCCTGGGGCAAATAATCCAATTTTCAATTGGATTCTGAAAAAAATTTAAATAAGAAATTCATGAAGTAGAAATATCCTAATTAGAAATTCCTTAAGGAATGGGTCTAGGAAAAATACTGCAGACAATTTCAAATGATGAAGAAATCTACCCTGGAAAGACACTCCTGAATAAGCCACGTTTGGCTGGAATGAAGAATCAAAAGAAAATATTAAATTCTCAATGTGAACAGGATAGAAGAGATTAATTTTCTTAATTCTGAGAGGATACAGAATTTTATAATGGCAGTAATTTGTAGTGGTCAAATTTTTCCTATCCTATACAATTAGAGAATATATCTCTGGCATTGTATTACTTGGATATGAATTATATAGTTTACCATGTACAGATTTGTCTAGTGAATTTGGTGGAATCATACATCTGAATAATATGCAAGATGAGAGAGTAGGAAATGATCTGGCTAAGTAAGTTTTGTAGTCTTAGGTAAGAGATTTTCATAGAGAAAATTAAAGGTTTCAATTGTGGCTGAGGAGGTATGTATATATGAACAGCAGGAAATGTAACCTATGAATTGACTTTTGTACTATATAGTGTGCCCGGAGGTTTCAGTGGATCAGAAGGGTTGTAAGCTATGTATATCTTGCTGTACATGTCAAAAAACAAGTGATGGAAGGAGTTTATAGCATTAGATATATTTGTTTTCTACAGTCCAGGACACCTTCTATTCTGGTCATGGACTTTACATTTTTTTTTTTAATTATTTTCATCCAGCCTCACATGATCCAATTTATTTTTCAGAAAACCATCTGATCCTCTCCAGCATTTGCATTTGTATTTATATACTGACCACTTCACAAATGACCATTTAATCACTAGTATCCATCCTCCCAGGCAAAAGGTGTTATTTATTTTTTTATTTTTTTTTTATTTTTTAACGTTTATTTATAAGTTTTGAGAGAGAGAGAGAGAGAGACAGAGACAGAGAGAGAGAGAGACAGAGAGAGAGAATGAGCATGAGTGAGGGAGGGGCAGAGAGAGAGGGAGACACAGAATCAGAAGCAGGCTCCAGGCTCCCAGCTGTCCAGCCAGATGCAGGTCTCTAATTCACAAACTGTGAGATTATGACCTGAGCCTAGACTGAGCCACCCAGACACCCTCAAAAGGTATTATTAAAAAAAAAAGCTTTAATAGGTATTAGAACAGCATATCAATCATTGTTGTAGTAACTGGAATTGTCTTTTTTTCTTTTCCTCTATGAATAAAAAAAAATAATAAGTTCCCTTACTTGAGAAAAGCAATGGTGCCCCTCTGAGCACCTATGCCTCTTTTGAATACAATTTTGTTTTTGTTGTTGTTTTTAAGCTAGAAGAATAAAATGCAAAACCCCTAGTGGGATCTGAGGACAGCCTTCTCTTTACTATCAAGCTCCTACCCCAGTAAGGATGGAATTCAGAGGGATTTTTATGTGCCTAAGTAAGAATATATGAGCAATAAACTTTCTCCATAGACTATAGATTGTGTTAAGTAGAACCTGTGTTGATGTCAGGGTAGTGTTCCTGAGGAAAAACATAAATGTGGTAAATAAGCTTGGAGCAGACCTAAATCTCTCTACTTTACAGATGCTAGAAGAAACTCCTAAGTGGGGAAATAAGAAAAGATATGTAATTATTAGTGGTAGAGAAAGGAGAGGGAGCTATGGAACAAAGATACACTGGAAGTGGATTTTAAAATTTGCATATTCTGTGGTCCTTGACATAAACTTCCACACACATCCCCTTAGAAAATCTGTAGTACAGCGTGAAAGAAAAAGTCACAAATAGCTGGATGTCATTAGAATGTGGTTAGAAGTTACGGGGAAAAAATTATAAGGACCAAGGTCTGTGTATTCTTTGTCACCAATATGAAACAGAATTGGGCCATTAGAATACAGTTCAGGCAGACCTCTGGATTAAACACCACACTGGACTTCCTGCAGAGAGGTGGTAGCATGTATTATTTTAAAGACAAATTTTTGATTTCCAAGAATGGAACCAAGGGCAGGTTTTATTTTATCTGATTAATAATCAACTTTTGTGCAGTGAACTCAGTGTCACATAAATAAATAAAATACACAAAAGCTTTAATGCTGCCTGCCTCACCTCTCTGACCCTGTGGAGGGAAAAAAATGGTAGAACTCCAGCCTGAATTTCAGCAAGAATTTTAGTTTCTCACCACAAGCAAGGGTGAGCCACAAACTGAGGATAGGGAAGAGAGGCTTAATTTCAAAAGCCTATACATCTCCCAGGGTCTAGAACTTGCCCTGCCTACTCAATGGAAGAACAATTCTACCAAGAATTTTATTATAGCGGAGAAGATCCCACAGCACAAACTACATCGATTTCTTGCTTCCTGAAATAATGTTAAAAAGGTGATCAATGGGTGTAAATCTTAATAGCTTTGATTAAGTAAAGTCTAGGTACTTACTGAACAAACCCAAGCATTCAGAAATCATGATGCCTCCTTGTAAAATTCAGCTTTCCATTTAAAATGTATTGCCAAGAGAAAATGGGCTTTTAAGTTTCAAATATGGTTGTTTTACCTAATTACAGTATTAGCAAATCACATATACGTGTTTTATCCTATGTCCTATAGCCTTAAGCCAATAGAGTAGACAGTCTAGAGACTTAAGGTAAAGTACCTCACTACTCATTTGCAAATGAGAGAAGAGCCTGTACACACAGTGAGCTTTTCCAAGGAAAGTCTAACCCATTCAGGATTTGGGACTTTTCATTGATTATCTGTAACAGCCTCTTGAGAATTGAGTTTACCCTATCCATCTTAACTATGAAGACTGAAAACTGAGACCAACTGTTAACATTTCTTACATATTTGCTGTAGGAAGTTCTTGCCCAAAATGTAAGTCCAGAAATCAATAATTTAAGTATTAACTTCAGAAACTTCTATTAAAAAGTTTGTTGGCCAAATATTTACTTGCCTAGGCAAACAGTTCATTTTCATGGCAATAGGTTGATGACCTAGGCAAAAGCTTGCTTTTCAGAGGTGCCTGGGTGGCTCAGTCAGTTAAGTGCCCGACTGCAGATCAGGTCATGATCCCAGCAGTTCCTGTGTTGGAGCCCCACGGTAGGCTCTGTGCAGACAGCTCAGAGCCTAGAGCCTGCTTTGGATTCTGTGTCTCCCCATCTATCTCTCTGCCCCACCCCAGCCCACACTCTGTCTCTCTCTCTCTCTCTCTCTCAAAAATAAACACTAAAAAGCTTTTTTTTTTTTTAATAAAAAAGCTTGCTTTCCAAACAGTGTTTACTAATCAAAATTTTCTTCAAGATCCTCAGCAATATTAAACTCTTATATCAAGCACTTTGGTAATTCAAATCAGTTCCCCATATTTAATACTACGCCTTGAACCATTGATGTCAAGCCTATAAATATCCTGCTGTTTTTTTTTTTTAACACACTACTAAAACTCTCCTAAGGTGTCATTCTTCCTTGAGATAGTAGGTTTAATAACATTAGCTCTGCTTGAATAACAGGTAAATTCTGGTGGATTTATTTTTGAAGAGAGGGAGGAATAGGCAATTGACACACTAAAGTAATGCTATCTCCAATTTGAGAAATAACTAGTAATTCTGTTAGCGTATGCAGCTGTAAATGAAAATGGTGAACACTTTGTTTTATTCACTAACAATGTCTTCTCTATTTTTTCTAGTTTATTATAAATATTCTCCTTGAAATTTCATAGTAACTACTAGTACAACTTGATTTTTTCTTCTTAATTTAACTATTTTCTGTAATTCTAAAAAGTAAGTGCCCATCCTTCTCCATTTAACCTAATTTTAGCATATTAAAATCAAAATAATATTGATATATTCATATTAAATATATAATAATAAAGGTTTTTAAACCTGTATTTAATTTCAATAATTTAAAGCAAATGAAAAAAAAAGGGCATCCAATAAACTTAATTTGTAGAAGAAAGGATTTATGTTAGAAAAAAAATCAATTTTCTGACTCACAGCATAAAGAGGTTTTGGAGAATCCCCCTTTCTAGAGATACCAATTATCCTAGATATTCTGAATGCACTAACAAGCTTTTTTGAGGAGTAAGAAATAGTATCTTAAGTCTCTCAAATTTTTCATTCCTTTTTTTTTGTAATAAAGCTTAATTTTTACATAAGGAATTCTATAATTCATTGGGCAAAACATGCATACTTAGAAAATACAGCTATAAATTTTACAGTGTTGAAACTCATAACATTTCTTGCTGAGATAATCTTCCCCAAATGAACTAGATATTTGTATTTCTTTTACAAATATACAGTATTTTTATTATACTTTTTCTCATTAATTCAAAATGAAAGCAAGGAAGGTAGTTGTCTTACCTCTGACCGCTATAGGAAAATGCTATGGACTGGATGGCTTAAACAAATAAATATTTATGTCTCAAAGTTCTGGAAGATGACATAGGCCAAAATCAAAGTGCTAGCAGATGTGGCTTCTGGTGAGAACTATCTTCCAGGCTTGAGGATGGCTGTCTTTTTGCTCTGCCCTTAAGTGGTAGATGAAGAGAGAGAGAGAAAAAATGAGATAGAGAAACAGAATAGACAGAGAGAATAGACAGAGAGAGAGAGAGAGAGAGAGAGAGCAAGCCAAGTCCGGTCTTTCTCTCCTTATAACACTAATCCCACTATGAGCATCCAATCCTCATGACCTCATCTAAACCTAATTACCTCCCAAAGGCCCTACCTCCAAATACCATTGTATTGGGTGTCAGGGCTTCAAAATATGACTTAGGAGCAGGAGTACAAACATTCAGTTTATAATAGATAGGTTACAAGGGTATCATTCCAACAACTTTCAGGAACTGTTTCTTCCATACTTGTAACCACACTTCACTTCTCTGGAACCTTGATCTCTACACCATCCTTCTTCATTATCTCCATTCTATATCCTCAATGTTTTCTTCTCTGAAGGTCTTTTCTGCCTTAGTATGTGATAATTAATATTCATTTGTTTTACAACCTTTAAAAAAGAGATATTCTTTACTAACTACTAAGTAATACTTTTTTTAGACCAAATTTTTAGTGTAAGTGCATTCCATTACTGTATTATAGCTTCTCTAGCATACAGATCTCAACATTTTTTTTGCCTGTCCAATACCTAACAAAGGACCATGCTTATAGTATGTATTGAATATATATACTAAATATTGAATATATAATGTAGATATACAATGAATAAATAAGTGAATGGATAAATGAATAAGTGACTCATTTATGTTCTAACTTAGTGCAAGTGATAACACTACTTATTCACTAAATCTGTTCTCATGTAGTTTACAAATAGCCTCTAAAAAAAGTTTAAGTAAATAGGTTCTGGAAAAAAAAAAGACAGAAAATAGGTCTGGAGTAAACCTGCATTGATTTTAATCTTATTCTACCACCTAAAAGCTGCTGAACTTTGGGCAACGTTCATAAACTTTCTGCCTGTTTCCTGACACATGGAGTTAATTGGGAGATTTAAAGCATAAAATGCTTGGGCAAAGTAGAAATGGTAGCTGCTTCATAGAAAGTTGCTTCATGCCTTTTAAATTTCTCAAAAGTCTTTTTTATTTCTCTCAACAAAGTAATAGCTTTCAGAGTAGAGGACTCAAGTATTAATTTACTAAATTTATTTCTAAGTATTACACATTTGGTGTTATTGTCAATAGCATTCTATTATTTTGACTTTTGACTTTTTTGTACCTAGTATTTAGATATACAGTGAATTTTTGTATGGTGAAACCTTATCCTGCAACCTTACAGAATTCTTTTTTTTTTTTTCCTCTTAGATGCTTTTTAGATTTCTAAGGACTTCGTACACAGGTAACAATGGTATCTAAAAATAGAGTTTTACTTCCTTTTCAATCTGTGTGCCTATAAATTCTTTATCTCACTTTATTGCACTGCTAACAAGCTCCAATATAGTGTTTACAACATATTGTGAGAGGATTCTTCTTGTCTTGTTCCAAATGGAGAGAAACTTTTCTATCTTTCACAGATAAGAATGATGTCAGGTGTAGGTTTTTCATAAATACCTTTATTGGGTTTAGGGAGTTTCCACATATTTCTAGTTTATTGAGAGTTTTTTATTATGTAAAAATGTTGAATTTTGTGAAATGCTTTTGCTGCATATATTGAGATCATCACAAGTGACTTTTTAAAAGTTGGTTAATATAATAAAAAGCACTGATTAATTTTAAATGTTAAATTACTCTTGTATAATTGGGATAAGTCAAATTGGTCCTGATGCCTTATCCCTTTCCAAAAAAAATAGGTTTATTTATTTATTTTGAGAAAGGGAGCATGAGCAGGGGAAGAGAAGAGTCGGAGAGAAAGAGAATCCCAAGCAGACTCCATTTTGTCAACGCAGAGCCCAACGCAAGGGCTCAAACTCATGAACCGTGAGATCATGACCTGAGCCAAAACAAAGAGTCAGACACTTAACTGACTGAGTGACCCAGGCGTCCCAACAGTAACCTTTTTATATATTGTCAGATTCAATTCACTAAAATTTTATGAAATACTTATCTCCGTTAATGAAGAATATGAGTCTGTAGTTTCTTTATAATGACTTTGCTAGTTTTCTTATCAGCGTAATGCTTGCCTCATAGAATGAATTGGGAAAAGTTCCCTCTTCTTCAATTTCCCTAACGATTTTGTGTAGAATTGGTATTACTGCTTTCCTAAATGTTTCATAAAATTCACCAGGGAGGGCCACCTGGGTGGCTCAGTCGGTTAAGCGTGGGACTTCAGTAGTTTAGAAATTGTCCAAAAATATTGTCCATTTTATCTGTTGTTGAAATAATAGGCATAAAGTTGTTGATAATATTCTCTTATCCTTCTAACTTCTATAATATCAGTGGCCATCTTTCTTATTCCTGATAATGGGAATTTACTGTATTGGTTAGAGGTTTATCAATTTTATTGCTTTTCTTAGTGAAACAGCTTTTGGTTTTATTGATTTTTTTTCTATTTTATGTTCTCTACTTCTTTCATTTCTGATTTTATCTCTGTCATTTCCTTTGTTCTGTTTACATTGCATATAAATTACTCTTTCTTTTCAATTTTTTTAAGATGGAAGCTTAAATCAATGATGTGATTAGGAATCCTAGTGCTATAAATTTTCCTTTCAGCATTGCTTTGGTTGAATGAGACAAATTTTATATGTTATGTTTTTATTTCATTCTTTTCAAAATACTTTCTCTTTTCCCTTTTGGTTTTCTATTTTCTGCATGCACTGAAGAGATCAGTGTTATTTTGTTTTGAAAACACTTGGGGCTAGTCCAGGTATTTTACTGTTATTTATTTTTAATTGAAATGCATTATGGCCAGAGAAAATACTTAATTTTATCTGAACATGTTGACTTTATTGACACATTTTTAAATGCTCAATTATGGTCTATCTTTTCTTTTAAGTTTTTGTTTAAATTCCAGTTAGTTACATACAGTGTAAAATTAGTTTCAGGTGTACAATATGGTGAGTGATTCAACACTTCCATGCAACACCTGGTGCTCATCACAAGTGCACTCCTTAATCCCTGTCAGACATTGTCTATCTTGATAAATGATTTGTGGGCACTTTAAAAACAATGTGTACTGTGCTGTTGCAGATTTGAGTGTTCTATAAATATCAATTAGATGAAGTTGGTTGGCAATGTTCAAGTTTATTATGTCCTTAATAATTTTCTATTTTCCTTTTGATTACTGAAAGACTAGAATTAAAATTTATAGCCATAATTGTGAATTGTTCTATTCACCCTTTCAATTTTATAAGCTCACAATTCATGTGTCACTGTTCTTAGACACAGACATGTTTAAGATGTTTATATCCTCTTGATGAATCAACTCCACTGACATTACTAAAGGACCCTCTTTATTCCTAGTATATAATTTGGGTGATATTGATATAGTACCCCCAGGTTCTGTTTGATTAGTGTTGCAATGATGTATCTTTTCTCACCCATTTATATTAAAATGTCTGTCTTCATTTTCAGTCTGTTTTTAAATGGCAGCATATAGTTATACCATACTTCTAGGAATCCATTCTAACAATTGATGACTTTCGATTAGTATATTTTGACCTGTTACATTTAACTTAATGAGTCATATGTTGGGTTTAAATCTACCATCTTGTTATTTGTCTTATAAATTAGTACTTTCCATTCTTTGTTCCCCTCTTCTTTGTTATTATGAATTAATTCAATATATTTTATGATTCCATTTTATGATCTTTGTTGGCTCATTAACATATATTTCTATTTTGTTTATTTTTATAGGTTGTGTTTCTGTTTATAATATACATTTTAACTTATCTCTGTTTATAGTCAAATAATATTATAGAATTGCATTAAATATAAGAACTTTACCACAGTGGTCCCATTTCTGTTCTGCCCATTGTGGTGGTGTTGACATACATTTAACTTCACATATTTAATAACCACACGATCACTGCTATTACAGTGTTTTCATAGATCAATTTAGTGAGGACTTCCATTCTGAAAATATGGAATAAATATGCTTCTCCATAATCCTCTCATTAAAAACAGCTAAAGATTTTAAATAGACACATGAATAAGTATATAAGCATATAATATATATGTACATATATTTATACATACATGAATAAGTGTATAAGCATATATAAGCAGGCATGCATATGTGTGTGTGTGTGTGTGTGTGTGTGTGTGAGTGTGTGTGAAACAATGCTAAAATGAACACTGACCTACACAAAAACTTCTCAAGATTCATCATAGAATTAAATGTAAGACAGGGGTGCCTCAGTGGCTCAGTCAGTTAAGTATCCTTGGTACCTAAGAATGTGTCTGTATTTGAAGATGGGGTCCTTGGAAAGGTATTTAAGTTAGGGGCACCTGGGTGGCTCAGTTAGTTAAGCCAGTTCAGAGCCTGGAGTCTGCTTTAGATTCTGTGTCCCCTCCTTGTCTGCCCCTCCCCACTCATGTGTGCCTACATGCACACGCTCTCTCTCTCTCAAAATAAACATTAAAAAAATAAAATAAATGTAAGATTTAAAACTTTATAAAACTTTTAGAAAGAATATAGAAAACATACTAAAAATTTTGTGGGATAGAGGGCTTGATGGAGGGTTCTTAGACCAGACACAAGCACAATTCATAGAAGAAAATAATTGATAAATTGAACTCATTTAAATTAATTTTTTTCTCTGAAAAAGAACCTGTTAAGAGAATAAAAAGAGAAGCTACAGAGTGGTAGGAAATATTTTAAACCATATATCTTACAAAAGAATTTTATCTATAATATTGTATTTAATCATAATATTTAATCTATGAAATATAATATAATATAATATAATATTTATCAAAATCTGATAGCAAAAAAACAAAAATAATCCAATTATAAAATGGGCTAGATACATGAAGCAGATACTGGAGTACATACACATGGAAAATAAACACATGGAGAGATGGTTCAATATCACTAGCCATCAAAATATTCACATTTTTTAAAAATGTTCTGTTTATTTATTTATCCTGAGAGATACAGAGACAGCATGAGTGCGGATGGGGCAGAGAGAAAGGGAGACAAAGAATCCCAAGCAGGTGCCAGCACAGAGCCAGACATGGGATTCAAAACCACAAAACTGCAAAATCATGTCCTGAGCTGAAACCAAGAGTCGGAGGCTTAACCTACTGAGCCACTCAGGCACCCCAAGAATATTCAAATTAAAACCATGATGTGATATGACTGCATATATCTTAGAACATGTAAATTTTTTTTAAAAATGACAGTAGCAAGTGCTGGTGATGATTCAGGAAAACTGGATCAGTTATACACATTGGCTGGTAGGAAGGCAAATGATCTATCCTATCTGGAAAAAGATTTGCCTGTTTCTCAAAAAAAAAAATTAAAAAAAAAGGAAAAGAAAGAAAACAAAACCAAGACCAATGTACACTTTATATACGCCCCGTCAATTTCAATCCTGAATATTTTCCCATAGGTATAAAAATAGCCACACAAAAATCCATACATGATTGTTCATAGCCATGTGGCATAACTATACCATGGAGTACTACTCAACGATAAATAATGAACTATTGACATGTGGCCACTTAGATGGATATCAAGAATATTACGCTCAAACAAAAGCCAATATCAAAAGTCACATACTGTATGATTCCATTTATATAGCACATTTGAAATGAAAAAATTGGGGTGGCTTGGAGGCTCAGTCGGGTAAGCATCTGACCTCAGCTCAGGTCATGATCTCGCGATTCGTGGGTTCGAGCCCTACGACAGGTTCTGTGCTGACAGTGCAGAGCCTGGAGCCTGCTTGGGATTCTGTGTCTCCCTCTTCTCTCTGCCTCTCTTCTGCTCATGCTCTGTCTGTGTCTCTCTCTTAAAAATAAATAAACATTTAAAATAATAAAATAAAATAATAAAATGATAAAACTACAGAGAGCATAATGGTCATTAAGAGGGAGGTATGAAGGGGAGAAATTGGTGTGACTATAATGGGGATAGTACAAGGAGATCTTTGTGATGCTAGAATGATTCTATATCTTGATGGTAGTTGTAGTTACATGAATCTACACATGTGATAAAATGAAATATACGCCAACATTGTACAAAGGTCAATCTCTAGGTTTTGATATGGTACAATAATTATATAAGATGTATCTACTCAGGGAAATTGAATACAGAATGCTGAGTAGATGTCTTTAATATCCTTGCAACTTTGTGTGAAGTTATAATTACTTTAAAATAAATTTTTTTTTAAAAATAAAAGGTAATCATCTTAAAGAAAAATAATGTAGATTACAGAGAAGCATGAAAAAACTCAGTGGTGATGGATATGTTCACCATAGTGATTGTAGGGTTGGTTTCATAGTTGTATAGATATGTCACACTTGAACAATTTGTACACTTAAAATATGTGAAATTTATTGTGTATCAATTATATTTCAATAGGGCTATAATTTTGCCTTATTAAAAGAATAACTAATATGCTTATAGTAGGCTGAGTATATTCTCTGAGATTTATGTTACTATCACATTTGTATTGAGGTTCAAAAAGTCTGAGGTTCAGAAAGGTCACAGGATTGGCATTTGGAGGGCCCGAATCTGAAAAGTCTGACCCTTATCTCTATGTTTTTAACAAATTAAAAACATTTCATTACTTCTTATGTGCATTAGAGTAAAATCCTTCTCATTCCATTTCATATTGTACCCCCTTCAATCAATTCTAAGAGAGTTACCACTGGGTCCTCTAAAACATAAATCCCACATTCTCTCCCTGCCCCCCCTTTTTCCCCAATCTCTTTGGTGCCTTCCATAACATTCTAGTTCAAAATCCTTAGAATGGCATACAAACATCAAAAACATTCCTTAGGCTGCCTGGGTGACTCAGTCTATTGAGCATTGGACTTGGCTTAGGTCCTGATCTCACGGTCTGTGGGTTCAAGCCCCACATCAGGCTCTGTGCTGATGACTCAGAGTCTGGAGCCTGCTTCATATACCGTGTCTCCTTCTCTCTCTGCTCCTCCACCACTCGTGCTCTCTCTCTGTCTGTCTCTTTCTCTTTCAACAATAAATACACACTAAATTTTTTTTAATTAAAAAAACATTATTTGTCTCCTTTCTTCCTTAACACACATGCATAAGCACGCACACACATATATAAAACTTAATAATATCTGATATAACATATACTTATATAATAATATATTTAACTTAACATATATATATATATAACATATATATCCTAAACTTTATAACTGAATGCTTATATCCTAATATGTATACAACTTTTTATAAATATGTAAACCTTACACAACTTACTTTCTTATAATACTGAACAATAAACAAATCGTGAAATATATTTGCCCTGAGGACAATGACTTGCTCTCCTCTGTTCATCTTTCAGCTGACTCTTATTCGTCCTACCATCTCAGGCATCATGTCCTGTTATCCAGCAATCTTCCTATATGTTCACAAAGCATCCTATATCACCACACTCACGCGAAGGATTATACACTTTCACTTTACTTTTCTGTCATTCCATAGCCTCTATGGGCACGGATTGTATCCCTCCGTGCCTCCCCTGCACCCCTGCCTCCAGGACCATCCAGGATGCCTGTATTTAATTTGCTTACTGACCACCTGTTATATTTCATTTACAAATAAAGGGGAAAATGAGATTCCGTTACTTCTATTGACATCTCCTCACCTATTCCAAAAGCAAAACTGTGTAAAAATATACAAAAACCAAGAACCATGTCGACCTTAAGAGACAGAGGTAATCTATCCAATACGTCATTTGGACTTCTTTCTGCCTTCTGGATTTCAGTACAACTCACGATGCAAAGAACACAATTGCTCAGCATGAACTGGGGTAAAAAGGCCTTTTGTACCTGTCTACATTGATTGCAGTCATTGCGTTTCTTGGAAACACAGCATTAGACTAATGATTTTACTTCATTTAGTCATACTGAAATTATTTCATTTTTTTCCTTGAGTTTTGGGGTTTTCTTTTTGATTTTCAGTATGTATATTACTCCTCAAAAGCTCCAGGGATCTGCAAATGGTGATTATGCTAACGGCCCAAAATATTTCAGAATGATTAAGGGAAATCAATTTATGCTTTAATTTTTCTCTTTTACCTTAAAATAAAATTAAATTTCAAGGTTCCTTTTGATCATTCATCATTACATGCTATGGCTTAATCTGTTTCTTATGTGAACATTTTCTTTCAGAGACAGTATATCTTCATTTAAGTAGACTTTACTTTTCTGAATCAACATTCTGCAAAAGTGATGTTTTTAATCAGATGCAACATTAAAGACAGGGCCAACATTAATTTTTAAAAGATTTTTAAAGATTTTTCAAGTTAAAGAAGAATGTTTCATGTGGGTTAAAATTTCATTTTAAATAAAATGAATTCCAGATATGGTAAATCACTTTATACATTTAGAAGCTGAAGTGGAATGCAGGTTGAAGCAAACTTAAGCACACACACAAGTGCAAAAATGAAAGATTTTTTTTTCAGGTTCTTACTACATGACAGCAAAAAAAAATTATATTTGAAAGAATAATTAGGACATTTTGTTATATGATTCATATCATATGAATAATTTTCATCTTAGAGGAATTAATTGTTTAGTAAGATTAGGACTGAAATATTTCTATATATAACTGAACTAGCTAGTTAAAAGTAACATTCCCCATGATCTGTTAATTGTTTATTTCTGGTTTTATCTCAATGTCTTGAGCATTCTGTAGATAAGTAACACATTAAAAAAGAATAGGGGCACCTGGTGGCTCAGTCAGTTAAGCATCCATCTTCAGCTCAGGTCATGATCTCACAGTTCGTGAGTTCAAGCTCCATGTCAGGCTCTGTGCTGACAGCTTAGAGCCAGGAGCCTGCTTCTGATTCTGTGTCTCCTTCTCTCTCTGCCCCTTCCCTACCCATGCTCTCTCTTTCTCTCTCAAAAATAAACATTTAAAAAAAGAAAAGAAATAGCCCCTAAAGAGGATTTGACATGAAATAATGCAATTTATTTTAGAAAAGATTTATAGCACTATCAACTTACTGAATTTTTGACAAATTTCAGTTGAAAGTGTTGAACAATGCTGAAAAATGTCTATGAATTTTTAATTTATTATTCTTAAAAAAACATGCTAGGTGAGTCATCATGTTGAAATTACGATACTGCATGTTTTCTTTTCCTCTGTGGGGTCCTATTTGAAATCTTTCCAACAGTATGAAATGGAGATCAGTTTATAATATTTCCCAAGTTTGGTTTTTATGTTGTTTTGCTTTTAATCTTGCTATACATTGCTTTTACTTTTTATACTTTCCTAAGATTTCTGTTTGTTTAGTTTTTCAATTTTTATAATATTAATATTACATTCATGATTTTTAAAAATAGTTTAAATAAAATATATAAGATTTTATGCATATCAAAATTTTTGCTAGTTTTCTAATAAATGTTAGTTGCAGGTAACCATACTGTCCTATAATGTTTATACAGCCAAATAAGTTTTTATTTGCCAAGGCAAACATTTAAAATATGTCAAGCATTCCAATGACCTCTTTTCAAGCTATTTTTTTACAATGCAGTTTAGTGTGATGTTGAGAGTATAATACCCAGAGTTAGGTAGACTTGTGTTTGTGGGAAATAAATCGAAAAATTCTGTATGCTTGCACCAATGGGTTAACAAGGCTTAGGGTGGAAAGCCATCACAGGGCAAAAGCCCAAGGCCAGTCATTAAGTAAGACAAAGCATAGAAGTGGAAAGCCACCATCAGGAGAAAATGGCCAAGGTTAATCACTAAGCAAAACAAGGCTTAGGGTGGAAAGTTGCCTCGACACGAGGGAAGCATCCAAGAACAGTTAGAGGTGGAAAGCCGCTATGGGGCAAAAGCACCCAAGGTTAGCTAAAAGGGTGCCTTGTTAGCCTTGAGGCAGCATGCTTCAGCAATCTTAAACTTTGGAGATAACAGCTACTTGGCTGTATCACCCACAGAGAAACACTGTCCATCTTACGTCTGGTGCCAATATATCATTGTGCTTTAATCTCAACTTCAAATGCCACTCACCTGGCCCTTTGCTTTTTACACACACAAGTGCATGGTCATTATCTTATCGTTTTCTTCTGCACGTTTACCACATATGTAAACCCTTAAGAGCTCAATAAATATGGAGATAAAACCCCTGTTTCAGGGCTCTTGTCTCCTCCCAGACATTAGCCTTTCTAGTATTCAATTCTGTGTCTGCTCTCTTGCTGGACAAGAGAGAACTCCAGATTCAAAGTCTGCAACAAGGTTTCAAATTCATTTTTTCAACTAATATTTCAATGCCTAATATGTCCCAGGTACTAGTTACATGCCAAAGTCCTTGCCCTTTGGGGGAGGTTGTATTCTAGTATATACTAAAAACTAAATTTAGAGTTAATATACAATTTGAGAGTATTCTCTGCTCATATTCGTATGACATGTAAAACCTTGGGTCAGTTAATTAACTGCTCTGAACTTCAGTCCCTTTTATCTGAAGACTATGGGTAATCATAGTCCTAACTCATACAGTTATTGTGAGATCACATGAGATAATGCATATAAAATGTTTATCAAAATATCAAGTACATTATAGGCAAAATCATATAATATTATGGTGATTATTAATAAAATGTTAGCTGTTTTCCCTGCTGTGGATCATGTAGTGCCTAATGGTTTTTCATAAACTGTAGCAGCATTAGAGAAAAATCACATTTTATTCTTCTTTTTTCCTTTATTTTTGTACATCTCACAATGTGGTAATGTTTTCAGTGCTGAAAATGAAGTCCTTAGGAAACCCTACTGTGTTTTTAAAATATATTAAATGTAGTAATGATCTGTTTCACTTTCTTGAGCTCATTTTCCTGGACATCATCATGAATTAATGATTATTGCATCCTTCCTTCAGAAGCATTGCATGCTCCAGACATTGTCAGTTATCGTGGGTTTGAGAAGGAGTTGCAGTTTCTGACTATAAAATCTATTATAACCTCCACAGTGTGACCCAAAGACCAACACGTTGTGTTCTTGCCACAATTAAATCTGGTAGCCATGTTATTCAAATATATAAGAGTTGTTGGATTTACATTTGGGTTTTTAAATAAATAATTTGTTAGTGAAATTTTAATGCCCAACTTAATTTTTGATAATATAAATGATAAACTATTTTTAACCTACACATATGCTTTCTAAATTAACAGTTTATTCCTTGAAAAATAATGTTTGGATTATGGTAGTATGATTCATTACTTTGAAAGTACTATGACTATGTTCAAATAACACTGTTTAATAAGCTAGTTTTAACATTTCATGACTTACATGCCACTTACAATAATAGGGATATATGAATTTTACAATGATTTTTATGATAGAGATCCACTTTGAGAAATCAGAAGAAAGAACAATTGAGATAACCTACAATTATAATAAGATCTAATAATAAATTAATTGTGAATAATTAATTTAGTAACTCCACTGGTTATACTGGAAGCAAGCATACACTGGTTTTATTTCATGTGTTACTGATTCCATTTGCCACCACCATAATTCCACCTACAGAACCTTTCTCTGCCTTTCTCTTCTTTGTGATGGGCTGAACTAATGGGCTAAGTCAACCTGAACCCTCTGATTTCTGGCTTTCAATTATGTTCAGAGGGTGGGATGCACTGGCAGAAGACTGCTGAATAGGAGGAGAGAGACGTCAACATATTTCCATCCTTATTCTCTTCTTGTCATGTTACCCCATTTTTGCAAGATGCTGAGTCCTTCTAGGAAAAAAGCTCTGGCTCTGATTCCAGGTTCCTTAGCAAGTGCATCCTTACTGTCTTTGCTACTTCAGACTTGAATGGCGATGGTTTTCTGTTTTTGGTTAGTTCCCAGTTGTCTTAATATCCTTTTCATGATTTCATGATTTCTTTAACTCTGCACATATTTCTGAACCTATCTTCACCAAATTATCTTCAATTAGTCTTTTTAATTTTTTAATTTTATTTTAAGTTTATTTATTTTGAGAGAGACAGAGACAGTGTGAGCAAGGGAAGGGTAGAGAGACAAGGAGAGAGTGATAGAATCCCCAGCAGGCTTCACACTGCCAGTGCAGAGCCCAAAGTGGGGTTTGGACTCACGAAACCATGAGATCATGACCTGAGCCAAAACCAAAAGTTGGACCGACTGAGCCACCCAGGCGCCCCAAGTTAGTCTTTTTTAAAATTAGAAGTCCATTTCTTGCTGGGTTTTAATTTCTAAACATTGCAAAATGATACTGGTATTATTAATTTGGAAAATAACAGCATTGGAGGCTAAGGGCAGAGTCTAGAGCCAGACTACCTGGGTTTGAATCCCACCTCCACAATGGGCAAATTACTTAACCTCACCCCAACTCAGTTTCTTTTCTTAGAAAATGGACCTGATAACTTCAAACCTGTCTCACAGTGTTGCTTTGTGATTATCAAATGAGTCATCTTATGTAAACCACTTTAATCCATGACTTATACAGAATATATCCTAAATGTTACCTATTATGTTATTTGTGGTAAAAACAGTGTGTAATGAGATGAAAGAACAACGAATGCATTCTTGATGTGCTATAAAATGTTTTCTGAGAAAGTGAAACAATAATACTGTAATGTCAGTGCAAATAATTGCTTTTTCTACAAGATTGTCCACATACTCATATTGATCAGGTTATAGATGGTTAAATGATAGCTTTGCCAGTGAATTTTTAAAGGCATCTACAATTTTTTTTCTGCCTCTGGTGAGTTTTCTTTCACATGGGATGATTGTGTTTTCCTACCTGAATCGTTTACAAAAGCCTCTCAAAAAATAATAATATTCTCAAATATTCCAGGGTTTTGGAGGGATCAAAGGGATATAGTCCCTGGTTTGATTTTCCCATAGCTGATGAGTTTCTGTTCCTTATTAAGGATATTGAACCCTTTTACATTCAACTACCTAAGCAAGGAGGCAGATATATTTTTCTCAGAAGCCCAATCTGCCATGATTTCTTTAAACCCCAACATTTGGATACCATATAGAACTGTATTCAGTCCCAGCTAGGATGGGAGCAGAAGCAATATAACTTATGGAAGGCAAAATTAACACAAAAATCATATTACAATTTTACCTTTTTGCTAGGAGCATAGTGTAACATCACTTCCAAGAACAGAAATGTAGCTTTGTTGGAAAGTAAAGAAGCAAAGTGTAACTTCCACGTTGTCAGCAAACAGTTGTTGACCTAAATCAAAGGTAAATTGAGGCAAGCTCAAAATTTTTAAAAAGACAAGCCTATTTGAGAATCGCAGAGGAACCACAGTTCAGGAGACACAAACTATAGCAAGCTACAGGCAAGTCCATTGAGTTTGGGGTGGACTGAATTTGTGGGCAAATTCATGGGAAAGAGGGGTGAGTTCAGAGTCTGTTAAAATCAAAAGCAAATGGAGACCAGCTTTGAAAATTCCCTGAGCAGACAGAACCAATCCGGTCATACAAACAAAGCTCAGTTCAGCTTATTTTGTGAGACCATCCTGACCTGGGTCATTTCTGGTTCATGCCTCTGGAAACCATAAACAAAACTTCCCAAGGTTGTGATGAGACAGCTCCTGGCCAACTCTCTAGCATTTAAGAAAATTCCCATATTACCAGTTTTCTGTAAATCAGGCATTTACAGGAAAGCAGTCTCTGTCCCTCAATTTTGTTTTCCTGATGGCACATGCATGATATTTTACATTTTATGTACTCCAGTTCCGTTTCAGATTGAAATTCCCCCACACAGTGCACATTCACCTCAGAAGACAGCTATATATGCAAGTATATGGCATCTTTAATCATTATAGGCAACACCTTTTTAGGTGTTAAGTATCTAATTGATAGAACTTTAATTTAGTACTGATGTTTCTAGGAAGGGAACGGCTTATAGAAACTCTCTCTTTCTCTCATATATATATATATATATACATATATACATATATACATATATACATATATACATACATACATATATGTATGTATAAGGCATTGAGTCCCTGACTAAGGTCATTATAGACTTTCTTACCATATAGACAGTTGTCAGAAGGGTCACATACTTGTCCAATGAGGGAGTTTTCCCAAAGTAGGGGTGTTAGTTTTGTTTTCCCAAAACAGTTCATTTAGCCATTTTATTATATCAATATTTCATTTTTTGCTTGGACTGGTTCTGATGGAATAAGCTTGATTCTCAATTCTACCATAACTTTGTCTAGCAGAAGAATGAGCTTTGCCAATATAAATATGTCAATAAAATGTAATGTATTTTATTTGCACATATAATAACCAACTATTAATCAATAATTTATTTAAAATAAATCACAAATCACATGTCAGGCAAAAGTTGGCTGAAGTTTCTACATGAGGTAAGTCAACTGACATTGTCTAAAGATATCCGCTCTCAAAAAAAGCTATGATGGTTATGTACATATAAGCATTTTCATAGAAACTTAAGTTACCCCTTGGGCAATGGGAAGACAGAAATTCTATGTAGAAATTACATAGTTTGAAACCATTAGGAATTATAGTAAAATAGAATGTTTTCCTTAGCTGAGGCTCCAATATAGCGCTACTTTACATAGCAGAAGTGTGTCCTTCTCTGAAGAGCCAGTCCACTTCCTGCCCTGTGCTGCCAGACCATAGTAAACATAGAACCAGCAGGAATCTTAACATTGTATGCAGTAATAAAATGTATTCATGTTCACCTACAATATTCATTGAAACCCTTGACATAGCTGCAACTTCAAGTGGAGGGAAGTGATAAATAGATGGTTCAAAAAGCTTAGCTCTGTCTTCATAGGTTAAATAATAGCCTTTGTTTGTATACTTCCATCCTTTCTGAGATTTAATACACCTTCCAGAAAGCTATCAATCTATCAATAACCTTGAATACATGCCAACCTCAGTTATAGACCGAAAAAAAATTGTGTTTTCAAATAGCAGTACTTTAAAAAGTGGTAAGTTCACATAGGGTATATTGCAAGCTAAAAACAACATTTTGAGGAGAGAAAGAGCAATGCCAAATGTTTTATTTTTTCAATTTAAATTTCAATATTGGAAGCAAAAAAAAAAGAGTGTCATATGCCAATAGAGCAATAGAAAATATTATAAAATAAGCTAGCTAACATTTATTAAATCTCTTGGTGATTGAGACAATAGGAAGAAAATATTTGTAAAAATAAGTACATTCATTGATAGAAAATGGTAGTGCTCTTGTCATTTATTCTACATGACATATTAATGAAATAAATTTTATTAAACATTGCATTGTAAGAAAAGAAGCAAATATTGAGTCTGCATCATATAAAAATATTTTCTTTAAAGATTCTCAGCAACTAGCAGATTTGTTTTTTACTTTATTTCCCATGTATCTTCTTTCCCTTTCATTGATGTCCCTTTAGTGAAAGTCCCAAGATGTATTC
Source organism: Panthera uncia (assembly GCF_023721935.1). Classification (NCBI taxonomy): domain Eukaryota; kingdom Metazoa; phylum Chordata; class Mammalia; order Carnivora; family Felidae; genus Panthera; species Panthera uncia. Next base: position 24,117,829 of record NC_064812.1, on the reverse strand, counting down.
AAAATAAAATTCTAGTCAGATAACTTACTCCATAGAATCAGATATGTTGCAAGAAATAGTCAAGGAACTCCACTCTCCGCATCTAGGTCTCTTCTGAAGTATATGGAATCAAATATATTAAGTAAGAATATTCTAGTTGAGTTTAGAAACTGTATTACAAGTGTCATACATATGAGTGTGAGGAACGTACGAGAAAATATAATTTGGCAATTAACATTTGGAAGACTTTTCAACTTGATCGATTTTAACAGTAATGCAGTATTTAAGTGTGTTATAGTCACTCAGCACAAACTCTGACACTGAGACACATCTATATGCACACAAGGAGATGAAGGATGGGTAAGTGTTACCTAGCACTGAGATCGAGGAGGACTTCTTGCAGAGGAAACTGGTGTGCAAAGATTTTAGTATAAGATGAAGCTTATCAAATTCAAGAAAATACAGAAAAGCATTTAGGAAAATATTAAACCTAAATTTTTCAAACTGATGAATAACAGAAAAATAGTAGACTAGAAATAGCAAGAATTCCATATCTATTATTGTGAAAAATTATATTAGACAACTTTATTTAGTATATCAATTGCCTATGCCAACTATATGTGGACTACCTGAGAGAGGTCGTTTTAAGAAGGAACTTTCCAAAGAGTCTTCCAAAGAGTCAAGTATAATCCACATAGCTCTTGAAGACAAAGAAAGAACCAACTTATTTGTCAAATGATAATTGTTATGTGAAAGAACAGATAAACTAGAGGTAGGGATGTGTCTAGAGAGGAAATATGTAAGTGGAGAAAAGGGCAAATCCTGTAGCGCACTATAGAATGGAAAGGTGAACTGTTTATCTCTAGAGGGGACAAATAACAATTGTCATTAGACTGACCTATGTCTTAGGAGTCTAAGTAGCTATAGGGATCATTCTGCCCAAAAAATTAAGACTCCCTTATTAAACACACACTTTTAAAAAATATATGAATGATGAGAATGTAGGAAAATATCAGGCAAGAAAATGAATAAAGACAGAGACCCACAGATGTCATGAGAGTGCTATCATCAGCTTTCTCCACTAAAAATATTTGCAAATATGGTGAACATGAACTTAGTTTTTCATATACTCTCTAGAAATAAGGAAGAAAAGACTAGTCTAGTTTCTCAAGATTTTCTGTTTCTCTTATTCATAGTTTTACTACCATGTGTCTAAATGAGGGTATCTTTGTATTTATTCTACTTGGAATCTATTAGTCTTCTTGAACATATAGAGTGGATGCATTTCATCAAATTTGGGAAGATTTCGTCAATTATAACTTTAAGATATCTCCTGTTTTTTCTCTCCTCTTCTTTTGATAGTCTCATTATGTATATGTTGGCATGCTTAAAGGGACCCACAGGTCTCTTGGACTCTGTCCATAATTCTTCTTTTTTTTTTCTCTTTCTCTTTTCCAGATTGCATTATCTCTATTGAGCTATCTTCAAATTCATGGGTTCTTTCTTCTGCCAGCTCAAATTTAATATTGAGCCCCTCTAAAGAATATTCCATTCCAGTCATTTTACTTTTAAACTCTAGAATTTTCATTTGAAAATTTCCATTTCTATGGTCCAATTCTATTTGAATTTTCTTTTGGCCCTTTCAATTATTTTTCTATTATTTTTAAATTTATATTCTTCTCCCCTACTATCCCTGTTTTTTTTTTCTTTTTAATTTTAATAATGGACTTTTTTTCTGGAAAAAATATAAACATTACTAGCAGATTTGAAGAATATTATTTTCTATCAGAGTTGATATAATTTTGTCTCATACAGGTAGTTAAACTAGAATTACTAGAATCAGATCACCATAATTCAGTCCATAATTGAACTGATTTATAGTTCAGCTTAGTATATGTAATGCATTTCTACTACCAGTTCAGTTTCACTCCTAATCTGTAGTACTCAGTGGGTCTCAACTAAAATTCTGGAGTGGTCTATGTACCGTTGGGCCACAGTCACAACAGGAACTGATCTCAAGCAAATATAAGTATGATTATTGGTGCTTCAATTATAACCTATGAGATTTTGTTTAAATACATTGTTTCTTTAAAAGTCAAATTATTATAATAACGCCATACTATTCAAATTGTTAAATAGACTAAATAAGGTAACATACACATTCAGTTATGACAGGGCCAAGCATAGATTAGATTTTAATTCAGAGATAGGGAAAACAGGAATAAATATGATATATTTAAGTGTCATATTTTGTTGACTAAATTAGGCTAGGGGCTGTGTACTATACATCTTCCCTGTTCAATATCTTTCCTTCCCCAAACTTCTATATCAATGCTTTGCCAAAAAGAGATGAATTTAATATTTGGCACTAACAAGAAGTAGAAATTATTTTAAATAGGAGCTGACCAAACTCACAAAATCAGTTTATATGATTTGTACCATTAAGTTTTGGTCAAATTATAAGGTTTTCAACTGAAGATGAATTGTGTGGAATCAATCAGATTGTAAGAAAAGAGATCATTTTGTCTCTAATAGGCAAATTTGTTCAAAGCTTCGACTTATTCAGACATACTTTAAGTTTTCCAGGTTTTATATTTATAATTCCAACACTGATTAAAATTCTCGCCTAATGTACTAACATTGTTGTATTTTTAACATGAGTGATCCATTTCCAAAAGTCTCTGTCATCATTATGTAAGCCATATGTACAAACATTGTATAAATATTACAGTGATAATTATAGGTTGTATTAAGTATTATATAATTCTGTTTCTTACCTTAATTTTCTTATTAATTTCCACAGCATCCTTTCTGGGAAGCTGAGTGGCAATATTTTTTTTTAAGATGGAAGTCAAAATAAAATAGGAAATAAATTTTTCTAGAGATTCATGCAGCATGACAGTTGCAGAGCAATGTCTAGACCATAACTCTAGCACCTTTTATACATCTCCATAAATTACTTTTAGATGTCTTTTACTCAAATTTTCATGTATCATATCCTATCTTGAATTTAAGAGCACTTAGGACATGGCTTTTATGCAAGCAACTAACAGTGGAGGCCAGACAAGTGTAATCAAATTATAATTTACTAAATACTGTAGCACAGGTATTCTTTCAAATTAATCAACACAGCTTTTATTCTTAATTGTGTTGGACTCAGCAAGTCAGAGATTCTCCGTCTTGTGCGGTCAGATTCTACTGACATTTTACGGTAAATAATTATTTGTTTGGGGGACACATGTCTTGTGCATTTTAGGCTATTTAACAGCATCCTTGGCCTCTACCAACTAGATACCAGTAGTACTCTATTCCCAGGTTTGACAAACAAGATTGGTTCCAGACATTGACAAATATCTCCTGGGGGATAAAATGATACTCTGTTGAGAATTATTGCCATTGATGAAACTGTGGATAAGACTAATCAGGTCTTGGGGCACCTGGGTGGCTCAGTCGGTTGAGCGTCCAACTTCGGCTCAGGTCATGATCTCACGGTTTGTGGGTTTGAGCCCCACATCAGGCTGTGTGCTGACAGCTCAGAGCCTGGAGCCTGCTTCAGATTCCGTGTTTCCCTGCCGCCCCCACCTCACACCCTGTCTCTCTCTCCTTCAAAAATAAATAAACATTAAAAAAATTAAAAAAAAAAAAAGACTAATCAGGTCTCTGACCTGCATCAAATAAGAAACACAAACAGCAAATATGTAAAAGTGAATAAATTAGATTAATATTGATTGTTCTGAATGATTTAAAAGTACTAAATGGGATGAGGTGCTAGGTGACAGGGGAAACCAAATTCCAATAACATGTTCATGGAGTACTTCTTGAGAAAGTGGCTCTGGAACTGAGATTTGAAAAATGACAAGGAGCTATCTATGTGAGGAGGTTAACAAAGTGTCAGTACCTTTTAGATTAAAAGATGACTAAGTTGGCTTGTGCAATGTAGACAAAGCTTTTTTTAGAAGGCTTTATTTTTAAGGCAGAGATATAATGAATTTGTCTGTTGGAGAATTGAAGGAAGATTTCTTTTTCGCACCCTCCCATGGACTGAAGATAAAAATTAAAAGAAATAAGAAATTAGAAGATGGTGTCAAAAACTGTGAAGGGTCTGGGTTTTTTTTTTCTTTTTAATGTTTATTTATTCTTTGAGAGAGAGAGAGAGTGAGAGGGAGGGAGGGAGAGCATGAGCAGGAGAGGAGCAGAGAGAGGGAGACACAATCTGAAGCAGACTCCAGGCTCTGAGCTGTCAGCACAGAATCCGACATGGGGTTCAAACTCACAAATCGTGAGATCATGACCTGAGCAGAAGTTGGACACTTTACTGACTGAGCCACCCAGGCACCCCAGGGTTTGTGGTTTTATCCTATTACAAGCTAACAAGTGAACCTGCCACAGTTTCATGGACACTGGCAGAAGATATGAAACTCCTAGGGCTGGCACAAAAGACAAATTATTACTTACAGCAATAATAGTACTCAAATTATCCATTTTCTTGTACCAATTTCCAGAACCCCAATTCCTACAAGGTCACACAACAACAGCAAAGTATCAGGGACTGAAATGTGTTACATAACAAGAGGGGGACCCAAATTTTGGAAACCCAAATCTTCTATAATGACAATAAATGTACCCCAGTGGGAAACACTGTCAATATAATGCTGAACTATAAACAAACCTGCACTAACCAAGACTGTTGGCCATACACACATCCTTTGTTTAAAAAAAATTTTTAATCTTTATTTTTGAGAGAGAGAGAGACAGAGGGTGAGAGGGGGAGGAACAGAGAAAGAGGGAGACACAGAATCCCAGGCAGGCTCCAGGCTCCTAGCTGTCAGCACAGAGCCCGATGCAGGGCTCGAACTCACGAACCCTGAGATCATGACCTGAGCCCAAGTCAGATGCCCAACTGACTTGAGCCACCAGGCCCCCCTACACATATCCTTCAAAAGATAGCACGGAACAAAAAGGTAGTTAGTGCCTCTCAATGCAAGACATGTAGAAATGAGAGAGAACTGTGGACAATTGTAGAACATATGGGAATAGTATTATGGACTGAGTAGAGTCCTCCCCAAATTCATATGTTGAGGTCCCAACTCCCAGTGTGAGTACATTTGGAGATAGGGCATTTAAAGGAGTAATTAAGGTTGAATGCCAAGTGGGTGGGCCCTCATCCATTATGATTGGTGTCCTTATAAGTAGAGGGAGAGACACCAAGGATATACACACACCAAGTAAAGGTCATGTGAGAACACAGTGAGAAAGCAGCCCTCTACAAGCCAAGAATAGAGGCCTTAGGAGCAACCATGCCCTCCAACACCTTGGTCTTGGATTTTCAGGCTCCGGAACTGGGAAAAAATTTCTGTTGTTGAAGCCACCCAGTCTGCGGTATTTTGTTAGGGTAGCCAGCAGACTAATACAAATAATAAGCATATTTGAAAACTTAAAATCTAGATTATTTATTATATAAAGAAAGAGTCTTCAGACAGAAAGAACAAGAAGGCATAAGCTTCATCAATACATAGTACTTGGTGTCAGAAAACTTGACGAGTCTGATATTTCACCTACGTACCAGCTAACAAGTTAGCAGTTTACAGTTTGGGAGATTCTGGTAGAGTATATGATATTCTGACGGGATCGGAGGAGAGGGATAGTTTGGTACTCACAGCAATAGCAATAGCCAGATGATCAGCATTTTTTTCCTGGTTCCCTGAGCCCTACCTCCTAGAGGACATTGGGCTTTATAAAGAAAGTTCAAGGACACAGGAACATGCAGTAGTTCACAGTGCAAGAAAAGTAATCTGAGCTTAGGGAATTGGAATCTTTTCTAACGGCCAGTAAGTATGCTCCCCCCTTTGCCCTAGAAGACTCTACGTCTTCTATGGATATAATCCCACCTGACCTTTGCGCCAGATGAGAAACTATCTGTGTCTTCTTAAGCTGTTTGCTATATAAACATCCTTGAAAAGATGTATAGACGTGAGAGAACAATCGGGAATTACCTTTCAACGTTAAGAAGAGAGCAGAGAAGAAAGAACCAGCGTATTTTTATGTGCGAAATGTCTTGCGTGTTTTTTCTGTTGCTAGGTATCTTTGAAAAGGTAGACTGTGTGGTTGCCTCTAAAGTGCAATTTAAGAAGATGATGTGTCCTATTGCAGAGATATTTCTCCCTTTAGTCATAGCTAATATCTGAAGTGCTACCTTGCATTTTAGCCCTTGTGAAAAATATTATGCCATCCCTAAAGTCTTCTTTTCGAAAAACAAATAGTTCTGGGAGAGATAAAACACTGTAAGTAACATTTTAGGGTGACGTAAATTTAGCCTAATGATTTTCCTCCTAACAAGAGCAGTGGGAGCACTGCCAATCGTGGTAAGAAACCCTCTAAGGTGGGAAAATATAAGAAGAAAAAGGAAGTTTTAAAGACACCTTAACAATATTTATATGAAGACTCTTTATCTTGTTCTTATGCGGCAATAATATTCTATGTTTAGAATTATACCGTAGTACCATTGGCTAGTATATTTACAAAACATATGTATAATTTTTTTAGTGCTTACTAATTTTCCAAAAATCCATTCTGAATCAAGTTTAAAAATTAGTCAACATAGTCAATAAAGTAAAGGATTTCTATATGCAAATCTGTAATTCTACTCTGAATAAAAAATATATGTGTACACACATATATTTTTTATTTATACTATACTTACTTTTATGCTTGTACTATGCTTATTAAAAGTGTGTGTGTAGGGCACCTAGGTGGCTCAGTCTGTTAGGTGTTGGACTCTTGATTTCAGCTCAGGTCATGGTCTCACAGTTTGAGGGATCGAGCCTCATGTCGGGCTCCACACTGACAGCACAAGCCTGCTAGGGATTCTCTGCCCTTCCCTGCGCTCTCTCTCTCTCTCTCTCTCAAAATCAATAAACTAAAAAAAAAGTATGTGTGTATATATACATACATATTTATAACATATATAGTTCAAGTCCTAAAGAGACTATTCTATTTCATAGGCATTTGAAATGAGATGAAAATACAGCATACGAATGTCATGTACGTGACACAAACCATAAATTCCAAAGCTATGTAGAGGGAGGGCAATGCATTATAAAGAAATATGAACAGAAAAAGCATCTTTAAAGAAAGATTTCTCCATAAGAGATAGAAAGAATAGGTACAGATAAGAATAGTGAAGGTATGGTAAACTGGAAATATACGACAGTATAAATGATTAAAGACAGGGATGTTGTTACAGACTGAATTGTGCCCCCCCAGAAATGCCTGAGTTGAGACCCTAACCTCCAATGTGACTACTTGGAGAATAGGGCCTTTAAGGAGGTAATCAGGATTGCATGAGTTCAGAATGGTGGTCTCTAATCCAATAGCACTGATGTCGATATAAAAAAGGGGAGAGACATTGAGCTCTCTCTTTCTCTGCAAGTGCAAAGAGGAAACACCTTGTAGGGACATAGTGAAGAGATGGCTCTCTGAAAGCCAAGCAGAGAGGCTTCACCAGGAAGGAACTTGGCTGGTACCTTGCTTTTGGACTTCCAGTCTCTAGAACTGTGAGAAAATACATCTCTACTGTTTAAGCCCTCCAGTCTGTGGTATTTGGTTATGGTAGCTTGATTCAACTAACAGATAAGTAAAACATCTTTAGAGATAGTTCATAAGCACTTTAACTAGGCTAAATTACAAATGGCTGTTTGTAAAGTGACAGAAACTCCAAATATTTTGCAAATAAGCAAATGAGTAAATAAGTGAATGGTGCATGAAGGAGTGAATGAAATAAAAATAAGTCTATAACAAATGTGGAGGGCCTTGAAAGGGAAGCTGAAGAATTATTTTTTGGTAGCAGGAAGTAACCATAATTATCTACACAGTGGTGACCCACAGTGAACACAGTATAAGAAGATTTACGTGTAAGCCATTTACGTCTTTGCACTTGGGAGAAGAGAGACCAAATGCAGAGCGTTTTACTAAAATCCATGGACAGGGTGCCCGGGTGGCTCAGTTAAACGTCTGACTCTTGACTTCGGTTCAGGTCATGATCTCACTGTTCATAAGATTGAGCCCCACATCAATCTCTGCACTCACCACAAGGAACTTGCTTGGGATTCTTTCTCTCCCCCCCCACCACCTTTGCCCCTTCCCTGCTTACTCTCTGTCTCTCTCTCTCTCTCAAAATAAATGAATAAACATTAAATAAATAAATAAATAAATAAATAAATAAAATCCATGGTGTGATGAGCACTTGTCCGGAGAGAGGAAGAATCGTGCTTATAAAAAGGAAAGGAAGGTTGGAAAAGCAATAAGAGAAGTCAGGGGCTGATTTTCTATGCAAGCGAAGAGGAGTCCAATGTGGATCCATGCCTTAAATCCTAAGGGAAGAGTGGGTGGTGACACTGAATTCAGGTGTGGGAGTCAGCTTTGGTGGAAAGAAAATGTTAAGTTGGAAAAAAAGACTTGGGATGACAACTGAGTATATGAGGGTCAGTGTCTAGGAGATTGTTGCTGATGGAAACCAGGAGCCTGAGGGAGAGAACTCAAAAAGGGGCGGAAAAGGGACTGTGCCCTCATCCACATGGAAGTGATCGCTGAAATTACAGAGCTGATTCCATGTTAAAGGTAGACAGTACTGGTGAGCAAGAGGAAACAAGAGTTCAGTATGGGACAAACTTTGAGCTAAATAATTAATTTTGGTAGCTTCTGCTTTGATTCTTCTCTGCTCATCTCAGTATACCGTCTTCTTCATGAGCTCATCCTAAGCAAGTCTTAGAGTAGCTTTAGATTTATCAGCTGTCAATATGCAGAATTTTCTAGTAGACTTGGGCAGGACACTAGGTATCTGTGTGATCTGTTAAACATTGTTTTCTTTAATATTTCAGAGTTTCTATGACTGGACCTATGAATATGATTGAAATACCTTGCCCATCAGAACTGCAGCTCTGTTCTGCAAGTCATGGGCTTCAAAATTAATTGTCAACATTAATACAGTGGTTGCTGTATACCAGGCACTGTTCTAGTGTTCTACGAGTGTAATTTCACTAATGTCTCAAACATTCATAGTAGTAGATACTATTATTAATTTCCTTTTATAGATGAGAAATCTAAGGCCCATAGAATTTGAGTAACTTGACCAAAATCCAGATTTTGTGCCATGGTGTATTGGATCGAGGGCCCATACTCTTAACCACACTACATAGACAATGAAATAGAAGTTAAACATTGATTTGAATGTTTTTATAGATTATAATGTTACAGAGTCTCATGATTTATCCATGTCCTATCTAGATAGGAACCAGTTTTGTTTTGTTATCTTTATGTAAGAAGTACTAGTACAAAGAGCAAGTGAGGGTGAGTGGCCCACATTTTTCTAACAAAACCTTGAAGATTTCTATAACTCAGAACATTGTAATGGCAAAAAAAAAGAAAATTCATGGGACTCATATTTTGTGTACAGAATACTTCTTAAAATTTTGTTTGAGATTATGCAAATATGAGGTTGATATAAAATAGGTAAAGCATTGATGTTTCACTTGAAACAAATTGTTATAATTCTCCCATTAAAATGGATCAAAGGAAATGCTAATATATTAAAATTTGAAATATGACCTATTTTTTTTGTTTCCTAACACTTCCTCAATAATTATAAAATAGTTGAGTCAATAGAAGTTATATATCCACTGAAAGTGAGCCAGCCAGTGAGGGATAAGGCCCTGATTCTGATGAAACATTATGTCAGTTGAGATCTTGAGACCAAAACTATGATACTGTTTCTACCTGTAAAGAAAAAATGGGACCTGCAAAGCTAAGCCATGAATAGCAACATCTAGTTAAAACTCATTTATGCCACAGAAATAGGTACCTACCAATGGTTGGGTGGGGGGTGACACAACTTGGTGCCGTTTCTATTTCATCATATTGGGACATGATAAAAATCAATCATACTCATAAATACTCAATATTCTTGGGAAGAATATCACATTTATCTCTTGTCTCCAAAATTACCTATCAACATTTTACTTGTGCACATTTTCTCCATTTCAGGCTGTCACAGGTGTCATCATCCATAAAATCTGTCCTCTTTAGTTCCCTTCTCCATTTCAAGCATCAAAAGATTCCTCCCTCCACCGCTTATACCTGCAGCTTACCATCGTCTCTGAAGCCTCCATGCAAAATGACTCATCCTCAAACACTTGTACTTGAACCTGAAATGGTATTGTACTAACAGCTCCTTGATAAAAGTGGTGCTGTCTCTATAAATGATTCTTACGCAAATGGAAGATTATATATCTCCATATATCCATATAAATCACATTTCTGTCCCTTCCATACAAAGGAGGAAGTTCATTTTCATTCCCAGAGTAGCTAAGTGACTTTCTCAAAGCATCATAGTAGGCACACAGTTGAGGTATAAAGCCAGGACTTCAGACTAAGAGTTTGTTATTTTCCTCACTATTTCTCAGTTTTTTTTAAAATATAGTGTTGCCATCCTTTTATATTCATATTAAGAACTCTCTTGGGCGCATTTATGGGGTAGGAGAGAGCAAGCAGGGTGGTCTCATTTTTAAGTAATAAGGCATTTCTGCTGACCAAGAGATAAGGTGAATCACCACGTGGTGGAATATTGATGGCAGCCTAAGCAAATGTTGATTCTGCATATTTATCCAATTACAGAGAATAGAAATATCTAGATAGCTACATTCTAGCTAAGTAGATTCTTCTTTTGGAGGAGGTTTCTACTTAAGGAAAAAAGAAGAATACAATTTGAGAAACAAGCACCAGTATTTTCAGGTACCTGGGAGATACAGTTTTGTCACGTAAAGTCAAGGAAGTTGAAATAGTCAAGACTGTATTTCAGACAAGTAGGACCCAATGTAAACTAGTTCAGGTATGAGGGAAACTGTACCAGTGGGACTAGCGAATTTCACGTAACTGCTCTACTGCTTAGTTGGGTGTCATGGCTAACTGGAACTATTAAAGTCTGCTCTGTCTTTCATCACTTCTTTCTGCCTGATTTTCTCAGATCAACTTTTTCTGTGTGATTGGAAATGTGACAACCTGCACAATTTCATATCTCTTGGCTTTGCTGTTAGAGTGACAGATGCTCTGATTATTGAAAGTTTGAAAGCTGTCGTCCTCCTAGTCTGATTTGCTAAGAGATAACCATCTTTAAATCAAGCAGATATTGAAACAGGACAGGGTCACCTAGCACAAACATGGGCACTGGGGTCCCATGTCCGTGCATCAGAAAAAGACATTAATGATAGAGCAGAAAGTGCAGCCACACATAACAATTCCTCTTCCTTCTTTAGGAAAGGGATAAAATGATGGTGACAGAGGGAGATTTTCTTAAATATAATACATAAACATGGCTGTGGAGGCTGAGTTTGAGACTTAAAACTACCTGGATGCATTCAGAGCCATGTTGGTTTGGAAGCTGGTTAGGGAGGAAGTGTCTATTTGTGAGTAAAGTAACACAAGAATTTCGTCACACCATGTTAATCGGATCCCTAATACCATGCAACTCTGTCAGATCAGCAGCACTCTCAATGCCAGAGGTTATTACAATTCCCATTAATTCTGTGATTAATTCCCCAGGAATTTTGAAGAAGAGAATTCCACCTGGGTCATAATAGTATATATCTGCAACAAAAACACCAAAAGACAATTCATCCAGAAGCTGCAAATACTCAGCAAAAGATGGAGTTAATTAACTTGGCTTTATATGCAACAAAGGTAGCTAAAGTGAATAATTTAGGTCCTCAAATGAATATCGATTTCTTCTACTCAAAGAAAACTTGCTAGCTTTCCCATGTGTTATGCCAAAACCTAACTAAGAATATGTCTACTTTCTTATTCTTCTGTCTCCTTGGCCTTTCCTCACTCCCCAATTTGCTTGCCAATATTTCCAACTAATGTTTATAACTGCCTTAATTCCCCCATAAACTAAAAATGTAATAAGACACTGCAAACTATAGCTCTTTCTTTAGTGATGTGTTGGGTGGAGCAGGGTTTGATATTCTCAGTCAGCCGTTTATAGCCAGAATTATGAAAGCCATTTTTGGCACTAGACTGAAGGCATGATAAATGGGAGCAATGGACATGCTAAACAGAAAAGCAATTGCTCCCACATGAAGACTTTGCTATTTTAGTCATAAATAGCCTAACTAAAATTATTATACAGCTTATTAGGGAAATGAAGAGTGAATTAGTAAAAATGTTTGGTTTTAATATTTCATTTTTCCACCATTATTGTCATTTATTTATTTGTGAAGTGATGACAGGTACTTGGCCTAATCAAGCTATTAGAAAAGACAGAGTTCCTGCCCTAACAATTTCCTACGAAAGTGCACAAATTCAGGAAGTAAGATATAGTTTGGTTTATATAGGGATGAGGTCTTTTTTTGTTTGATTTCTTTTTCAGAAAAGTAGTGACATTTACTGCTAATTTTTTTTTCTTTTTACTTAAGGGAGGGGGTGATTAATTCCCTCCTTCCCCCAGAAAAAGACTTCTGTTAATAAGTAACATTTAGCAGAAATTCAATATTATAAAGGAAAGAAACTTAATTGGATTATACTATGCTTATAGAAAACCATTACAATATCGGATATGCTTAATTCATATATATCCATTATGCTACTAGACAATGATACCAACAAAACATTTTCTGAGCAAGAACATCAATTGGAAAAAAAGAAAAGAAAGAACGGTTTAAAAATAAGCACAAACTTGGCCACATAAATAGAAATATAGAAGCCACAACTCTCAGTCTGATAATCTGTCCATGAATTATGTTCTTTTAAAGACCAAAAGGAACTACTGTGTTACCAATAATTTTTCATTATGTCGTTTATGGAGAAAAAAAGAGACACAGCTTTTTCCCGTCCTTTCCCCCCCCAAAAATCTTTTGCCGAAAAACTTCAAATGTACTGTTACCATTCCTGTGGACAATGGAATGAGTACCCTGAAACTGTGCTTTTGAATTTGCTTGCAATTAGTGGTGATTGATTGTATCCATATTTGATAAATCATTTTTGGGTTAGCGACAAAACAAACACTGATGCTTCAAAACCAAAGCGCAGATGGGAAATAAAGCCAGAAAAGACAGCTTCCAAACCTTTTCTCTGGCCCTTGAATTATGTTTTAAAAGATTTTTATCATCCTGCTTTCAAAGTTTTGTAGGAGTGGGTGCATTCTCTTTTTGATACTTTACACCAGAGGTTACCTGTCTTTTCAGTTATAGAGTCTAAGAAAATCTCAGAAAATTCATGTGCAAGATGTTCCATTTTGGTCTACTGCATTTTTCTTTGGCAAATGTTGCAGCTCGTCAGCATTACAAAGTATGACAGTTTCCAAAGCACTGGCTGCCAGCAGGACAACAGGAAATACCCACCACAATAAAAGAGTTTATAGTATTTAAAAACTTATTTTCCAGGAGCAGAAAAACTGATCTTCTCAACAGGCAAATTTAAAACACTTCACAATTAGAAAACAAAACAAAACAAAACAAAACTATGCTTCACTTTGTCTCATAATTTTTTCAAACTGCTCTAGTTGAAAGATATTTCATACATTCAAGGAAAATCAGCAAACAGTTATGGTAAACCACATGGCTTTGTTTCTTCTGAGGATGAAAGCATTTCAGAGTGAAAGACCAGAAAAGCTGATGACTAAAAATAAATTTACATACATATTTCTTTGATAAAATAGAGCTTTTGTAGTTATAAACCACTCCTGTGTGCGGTCTAACCATTAAAATATCATCATTATTTTTTTTTCTTATTCTCTCCAGGGTATATTTAAGATAACCCATTTGCAGGTGTACATTGAAAAACTCTATTTTTTATTTCCTCTAATTTTCAAATTTATAGACATCTACAAAACGGATTTGAACAGCCAGATAAATAAAAGTATTCTTTTAAGTAAGTTTAGTAGTTACATCCAATAGAAAGAAGGATCTGCCAGAAGAGAGGCCCTTAATCTGTTTCCCAGCCAAGAGAAAACATCACCAGTAAAAAAGTATTCCCAGACCAGGCAGAACAAAGTTCTTCATTCACAAAGTGAAAGACGCCAAGGACAACCAGAATGTTTATTGAAATCCAAGGAATAGCTTTGATTGCAAAATGTTCAATCTAAGTGGAACTAAAAAGTACTTTGTGGATACTTGCAATTTATTGAAATCAGGAAGAGATGCATATAGTCATTATCCTTTCTTGAAATTTCTTTGTATACCTCCATATTTACTTGAATTTTAAAGTAGATTGTGTTCTATACATCAAACTCTTGTGTTTGTGGGTTTGTTTGTTTTTTTCATAAAATCACACCCTTTGGCAAACTACTTCAGAAACAGATCACATTAAAACCCTGTTCTAATCCAACACTTCTTTCTTTCTTTTTGTTTCTTTTCTTGTGTCTAAAATCTACTTCATGGATATTAAGGTATATATTTTCTTTTTTTTTTCTTTTTTTAAATGTTTATTTATCCTTGAGAGAGAGAGAGACCGAGCACGAGCGGTGGAAGGGCAGAGACAGAGGGAGACACAGAATCTGAAGCAGGCTCCAGGCTCTGAGCTGTCAGCAGAGAGCCTGTTGCAGGGCTTGAACTCACCAGCTGTGAGATCATAACCTGCACCCAAGTCAGACCCTTAACGGACTGAGCCACGCAGGCGCCCCACGAAGGTATATATTTTCTCACAAAACAATGCAAGAGAACACCTGGCATCGTATGATCAAGTGGAGAAAATTTACAAATTGTGAGGAGTAAATTTCAGTCAATATGATCAGTAGTTATTATCTATTGGAAGATAAACATAAAGCAACTTGTCAGTTGTTACCATCCTCTTGTTACCTCCTCCACGATGAGAGACTAACCTACAACGATGGGCATGAAATGGCAAAGCAATGAAATCTCAGAAATTTTCAGTCACTGTAACTTGAAAACAGTTAAACAGAAAGCCTAATGCACCCTTGTGAATATACACAGTTTGGAAATAATTCTATAAGATTAAATACATGTCATTCTTTCTCCTCAAAGGAGCCAGTTATAAATCATGTATTTCAATTTAGCATAAAGAAAATAGTTTTATGACAAAATACCAAGAGGTAGAGAACATTCAGAATGAGACAGAAAGAGTTAAAACGATAAATAGTCACTATTAACAGGTGACAATTGATAGACCGGAATATGTTATTTGTATTTTGCTGCATAGAATGGTTGACTAAATTAATGCTTTATATTCTCATTTCATTGTATTGCAGGATGTCTTCTTAGCTAGTCTTAAAAATGTTCAGATATATAATGAACAACTGAACCAGAAAAAAACTTATCAATGATGCTCCATGTTGGTTGGTATGAGGGCAAGTCAGAGTCAATCTTCGGATGTACAAGTGCTTGGCATACTCTCACCTATCAGTTATTTATTAGCCATGACAAGTATAACCAAGATCAAAAAATCTGAATCCATTATTGCCACAGATTTCCCATTCTAAACACTCAAGAAAGATACTTGCAAATTTGCAAATATAATGCAAATCAGACAAGACCAAAAACTGCATTAGAGCTCCTCAGTTAAACATTTCTGATCACCTGAGATAGTACGTGTGTGAACTGCAACAGTTCCTTTTTCATAAACTAGGAGCCTAGGTCTCTGGCATCCTTTTCTTATTGGCTCCCCTCCACCTCTTATTTGGCCTCTCAAGTTTGGAGCCAATCTGCTTAAAGAAAAATTGATTTAAGAGGAGTCCAAAGAACTGACTTCAAAAAATAAACTTCTTGAAGAAATCCCAAGGCCTTGGCAAATAGATACAAAAATCTTTAATGTCTCTTACATGACTGAAAACTAACTCAACCAACTCTTCACCCTGCCAGGTTGTTCCTTAACACATCCCAGCATCATGATATAATAATCTCTTTAGCTTTGACTTGGAATATTTGTACTTCTCTTCTTTTTCATTTTCACAAATTAGATAGGGTTTGAGGAGGAAGACGGCAAGCTTCCTATTGTAATTGTGATATGCCTCTGTTGACACTCATTAAGTTTATTTTGTAAATTGAAACATTTTAACAAATCGATGGGCAACCTGGGAAAGACATTTTCCTATGAATTTTAACATCATTGCTAGAACTCAGGAGATTATCTTAAACATATGAAACCATTGGAAAGGGCCCTGATGACTAAGACACCAGGTCTGTGTTCCTACCTTTTTTTAAGCAATAGATTTTCTGAAACTCTAATATGTCATATGTATACAACTCATATCTTTTTTTGAATTTTATCTCTATTTTGTGATTGCTGGACCTCAACCTCCTGCAAAGTTCTCATTTTGAAGATGCTGCTAAGGAATTCTCACATGACTTCATAAAAAAGTCTGATGATGTATTACTTTATTTTCCCCCACTTCTGGGTCCCCTATTGTTCTACCATTTATACACTTATCAAACACTAAGTAATACACTGTCTTGAGGTCACCGCCACCATACTTCTGCAAGGTGCTTCTGCTTTCTGCCTTTACCTGTCACCTCTCATGATTTTCTACCAAGAACTATCCTTATCCAGTTATTCTTGCTTCCTAGAGGGTTATCACCATCTCCTACTAGAAACCACTGCTAATCCTACTCTGATCTTAGGAGCCCTTTGATAGGATATTCTGGGGCAAAGTGATCAGTTACTCTCTCCACTTTTTCTTCAGATGCTCTTTCAAAGTGGTTATAAGGCTGTGTATTTTGTTCTCTAATAACTACAGAAGTGTCAGTGAAACCACCATTTCAATCTCATGCAAAAATTTTATGACTCCTTGTCTTCCTTTCTCATCGTTCTCTTAAGATAAGAGTGCATGGAGTACTGGGCCAAGAAACAAGTCTGAGTGAAGCCCACCTAGCTCAGCAGCATCTGTTCATTACAATAATAAATGCTTTATGACCGGGGCACCTGTGTGGCTCAGTCACTTAAGCATCTGGCTTTTGGTCTCAGAGTAGGTCATGATCTCATGGTTGAGGGTTTGAGCCCCATGTCAGGCTCTGTGCTGATGGTGTGGAGCCTGCTTGGGATTCTCTGTCTCCCTTTCTCTCTGCCCCTCCCCATTCATATGCTCTCTCTCTCTTGCTCTCTCTCTTTCTCTCCTTCTCTCAAAAATACAAAAATAAATGAATAAATATTTTAAAAATAAAAAATAAAATAAATGCTTTATGACTAGGTCACATTTATCTACCTAACACGGAAACTTGTTTCTTCTTAGCTTCTTAAGCCAACAGACTTCTGATGAGACATGTGTTTTATCTGAATTACAATATTAAGCAAGGTCCAGGTTGAGGTTCATTATACATAAAGCAATGCAATTGGACATGATGAGCTGAAAGGGTTTGTGTAAACATGGCTCTCTACAGTCATCTACTCCTACACTCTTCTGTATTGAGTAATGCCTTCATATAACTTACATTCAGCTTAGTCTTATTTCCTTAAAAAGTTCCTTAAAATTCCTTAGTCTTATTTCCTTAAAAATTAACAATATGTTTGTTTCCAAAACAAATATGTTTGTCATATTTATTTGGGACTACTCTATATTTTGAAGGTCCTAGAAGGACCTCTGCGGAAAGATTATATCATGCACTTATGGTGCATGTATATGTTGAAAGAAGTGCTCTTTTCAAACACAAGGGTGGCATTAGTTAGGCAGCATCTAGGAATCTACTCAAATGAATTAGTAGTAGTAGTAATTAACTATGTGCCAGTTGCCATCCAAAGAACTTTATATGTGCTAAAAAAATAATCTTCACAACTCCATTGGAACATATCATTTGGGTTACCACTCTAAAGGTAGTGGTGTACAGATGAGGAAACTACAGCTAAAAAAAAAGAGTAACTCCCTAAATTATTCAATGTTTAACTGATAGATCCTGGTTTTATCCAATCCGTTCTGTTCCTGACTAAAAGTTTTAAAAGTTTTAACCATTGTGTTATATTACCCTACTATCTGTTGCCCAATACAAACATCACAGCAAGAGCAAGTAACATTGAAAAATGTAGGGGAATAATTGAATAACAGTAACTTATCCTGTCCTCAAGTAAAAGACCCACACTCTGAGAACAGATCTGAGGCTTTATATCAGTTACAAATAAGGGAAAATTGTCACCTGGAAGACAGGGCTTATACCTACATGGGTTTGGACATTAGACAGAGAACAGAGAGAACCCTAACTAGTAGAACCAGTGTAGATGGAAGATATTAGATCTCAGATTTAAAAAAAAATGTCAGAGAAAATTAAAATACACATATAATTAATATATTAAAGTGTGTGTGTGTGTGTGTATATGTGTATATATATATATATATATATATATATATATATATAACTGGGCGATTCAGTTGATTGAACACCGGACTCTGGATTTGGGCTCAGGTGATGATACCAGGTTCGTGGGATGGAGCCCTGAATTGGGTTCCACGCTCAGTGTGGAATCTGCTTAAGATTCTCTCTCCCTCTCTCTCTCTCTCTCTCTCTGCCCCTGCCTTTCTCCCCCACTCGCACTCTCTCTGCAAAAAAAAAAAAAAAGAAAAGAAAAAAAAAAGAAAAAAACCACCAGAAATATTTGTCAATAAAATATTATCATATGGACACTGTGAACAAAAGTCTTCCTCCTGACTCTATAATTTGCATAGGAGAGATTCTGCTTCATTAAAAAAAAATTGCTTAGGGGAAGCAATTGATAGATCACTGATAGATAGGAGTAGTAAACTAGGGAATGTTGATTCTCATTTGTCAACTTTGAGGGATAAATTTCAGTCACTGTTACCTATATATATTCACTTCCTAGAGAACAAGTCTTCATGTTCAGAATATGTTAAATATCATAGCTATTTTCTCAATGCCCACTGAAAATTTAGAAGAGATATAGAGATGTAGACACAGTATTTTAGAAGGCTAGGCTCATGTTCAAAATATTACTGCCCCTCAGTAATACATGGTATGTGAATGTAATATAATACTGTAAAGGGGCCAGAAAATATATCATGAGGTACAGATAAAATCACTCTTTTTAAAAATTTAATTTTATTATTTTTATTTTTATTTTTATTTTAAAGAGAGAGAGAACCAGAGTGGGGAGAGGGGCAGAGGGATAGAGAGAAAGAATCCTAAGCAGGCTCCACGCTCAGCACAGAGCCTGGTGTGGGGCTTGATTCCACGACCCTGGGATCATGACCTGAGCCAAAATCAAGTCAGATGCTCAACCAACTGGGCCACCCAAGAGTGCCTTAATTTTATTTTATACCTGGAGAGATGAACATATTTTCGTGCAGAAGTTCTGGTGTTGGCAACCACTACCATTTAGAAATTCTTTCCAATTATTTGTAACTTGAAATCAGATTTAATTAAAACACTATTCTGAAGGGAAATATAAATATGTCTGTTGGAAAGAATAAGTGAAAAATAGACTGTGTTCATGTACAAAAAAAAATGTTGTACTACACAATGAACAAAATTAAGGAGTATTAAATGTCGATATTAAAGCCGAAGACAAAGACAGAAATAAATTTTCTTTAATCAAAGAGCAAAACTTATTTGCCTATAACTAAATAAATTCAAATGATAGGCATAAATTAAAACATAAGCTAAATTTAAAACATAGATAATATAAGAAAGAATAATAACCTTAATCTGAAATAAAGAATTTCCAAATATTTTTCCATATTGACCTATCATTTGTTTATTGTTATAGTTGGAGCTGAAAATTATCTGGCAAGCAATGCATTTATTTATTCATTATGTAAAGAAATACATAATGATACATGCTAAAGGGATTATACCAGGACTAGAGTTAAAATAATGGAAAAGACTACACTCTATCTGAAAGAAGATTATGATTTAACAAGGCATCTCTATCCCTGTGTTCTACATAGAACTGATTTTAAGAAAATTTTTAAGAAAATATATTTTGAGCACTATATGCTCAATCAAATTAAATATTTGATTATTTAACATCAAATCAATTAGTAAATATTGCTTTTACTCCCTCTCTTGAAATGTATTTTCTGATATGTGAATTAGCATCTTCTTTAGAAGTTAGCTCTTAAAAAGCAAAATTAAGAATACTCAAAATGACCCTTAAAAGTTTCCTAAATCTTTTACAGGATATAATAATATATATGGCTAAATTTATAGGTCATGTTGGAAGAAAATATATAGTCTAATGCTATTTCATTGTTTTCTTGGTAGAGGCTCACACGAAATGTTTGGCTTGAATTTAGACACCAAATTGTGTTGAAGATGTGTATCTTTAAACATTAGTTTCATATGCATAGCTTCATATGCATATGAAACTATATGTTTAACTATATGTAGTTTCATACATATATGAAACTATATGTAGTTTCATATGCAACATGGCCAACATATTGAAACATGAGTGGCAATTTAGACCAGTTCAGCCAAAAGCAAATTCCCATCTTCTAATTCAATTTTATTCTGGACAATGGAGAGGATCAGTAGGTGGAATCATGTACGCTATTTATGTATTTTTTTCTTATATTTGTTTATATGGTTATTGTTTTATTTTCTTGTTTATCTACGTTCAGTGGTTGAAATCTTGCAAGTTGAATGTTTAATGAGATTTCCCTTTAATGAGAACTAATTTCTCCTTGCTTAACATGATGTTTGAAGATTTTCCTTGATCATAGAATTCATATGTGTGCGTATAGCACTTATTAATTATTCATAGAAATGGTGTCTCACAAAATTCAGTGACTTGAATGAATAAAATAAATGTATTTAATGAGCAACATGAATTTGCTGAAGTGGGAGAGAAAAGAAGAGCTGGAAATACTAGGTATTATATTTATTCCTAATTATAAATAATTTTAATACTCTTTGTTTTACTTTAAATTCCACAGTTGACTGACACAAATATAGCCAGCTGATTTTTGCAAAGGTGTAAAGGCAATTAAATGTACAAAAAATTATCTATGCCATAAATGTTGCTAGAAAAATTGGACAATCACTTGAAGAGACAGAACTTCGACATATACTTTATATAAAAATTAACTCATAAAGGATCATAAACCTAAATATAAAATATGAAACTCCTAACTTTTAGAATAAAACATGGAAGAAAAATCTCTATGAACTTGGATGTAGCAATGAGTTTTTAGATGTAACATCAAATGTGTAATCCATAAAACATAAAAAATGATAGGGGCACCCTGGTGGCTCAGTTGGTTAAGCATTTGACTTCGACTCAGGTCACGATCTCGAGGTTGGTGAGTTTGAGCCCTGCGTCAGGCTCTGTGCTGACAGCTCAGAGCCTGGAGCCTGCTTCAGATTCTCTGTCTCACTTTCTCTTTGCCCCTCTGCCACTCATGCTCTGTCTTTCTCTCTCTCAAAAATAAACATTAAAAAGTTTTAAATGATAGAATATTTTATTATAAAAATGTAAGAGTTTTTGTCTTTAAAATATACTAAGAAAATGAAAAGACAATGCACAGACTGGAAGGAAATGCTTACAACTCATATATTCTATAAGAGAGGTTTTTTTCCAGAATAAATATAAAAATAACACATAATACTCAATAGCAAGAACACAAACAATGTATTTTAAAAGTAAAATACTAAAATCTAACAGATCTTTTCCCAAAAAATATGAAGAGATGGTAATTAAACATATGAAAAGATAGCAAATATTAGGTAAATGTCATTAGGTAAATCCTAATTAATTCCACTAAGACAGAATACCACATACCTATTAAAATCATTAAATTTTTTTTAAAAAATGACAATATGTTCGTACTAATGAGGATGGAAGGCAATAAAAATTCCTATTCATCAATGGCAGAAATGCAAAATGGTAAAACCATTTTGGAAACAGTAAGGCAGTATATTATAAAGTGAAATATACAGTTATTGTATGACCCAGCCATCAAATTCCTTCTATTTACTCAAATGAGCTGAAATTTTATGTTCACACAAAAGCCTGTATGCAAATTGTCATAACTGCTTTATGTAAACAAGGTAATGGAAAAATGAACTGTGGTACATCCATACCTTGGAATACTACTCAGCAAATAAAAGGAATGGCTACTTATTCATGCAACAACATGAATGAACCTCGAATACATTTTGCTAAAAGAAAGATGCCAGGCCCTTAGCTAATGACTGGTACAGAAAAGTGAAAGCCAGGCTTCCACGTCATGAGTTAGGACAACTGTGGAAACATAATTTTCACTCTAGAGCTCTCCTGAGGGATTAGTCTGTGGTTAGGACTTTGCCCTGTATCTTGTTCTTGCTTGGATTTTCCCCCTTCCTTTTCCTGCCTCCTCTTGCTCATTTATAGATTTGCTCCTGAGAGTACTTCTTTAATGAATCACATGCATACAAATCCTTGTCTCAGTATCTGCTTCTAAGACAGTAAAATGAACTGAATTTAGAAGCTCTCTCTAAAAATTCCTATTTTACTTACTGATATTTCTTTAAGTGCACAGAGCATTTGTTGTTTGTATCTCATAAATATAGTAATACAATGAAGAGGCTTTATGTTATGTACTTAGCATATTTCTTGAAAAACAGTAACTTAAAAATTCTTAGTAAATGTAGACAAAAGGTAATTTTTGAATTTTAAAACAACTAAATCTGTTCCTTAATTTGATAATTCCAAGTATGTAATTAATGACCCTTCAATATTGTAAATGGAAAAAACTTATAAAGAAGGTTTTGCAATTCTTTATTTTTTTTTTAAATTTTTTTTTCAACGTTTTTTTATTTATTTTTGGGACAGAGAGAGACATAGCATGAACGGGGGAGGGGCAGAGAGAGAGGGAGACACAGAATCGGAAACAGGCTCCAGGCTCCGAGCCGTCCATCAGCCCAGAGCCTGACGCGGGGCTCGAACTCACGGACCGCGAGATCGTGACCTGGCTGAAGTCGGACGCTTAACCGACTGCACCACCCAGGCGCCCCTGCAATTCTTTAATATAAACTCGTGGATTCCAAAAAAGTAGATATCCTTTCTAATTTGCATACAATATAATAAGTTTATAAACAATGGAAAATACATGCAATTTAGACAAGAAGCAGTGAGAATAAGAGTAAAATATGCACAACCTGTCCACTTAGTTTTATTTTCCCTAATACTGCTTTAATGATCATATATAACTTCTATTAATTTATTTTAATAATCATTATTGGCTTATATTTATTTAAATTACAAAATAATTTGTATATGTAAATTGGTTTGATAAATATTCATGTAGCTTTAATATGGAATTTAATGTAAGAAAATATCAAATATTTTAGATAATGTGATAAACTTATGACATTTAATTCAAAGCAAACTAGCAATAACTACCATTTAATGGCATAGATTAAGTGATATTAACAAACCTCAGCAAATAATTACTGATGTCAAATCTAGGCACTTTGTTTCTCAACGTGTCATCAAGGGAAAAAGTATGAACCTGCTGTTTGAATAGAGATTCTGATTCAGTATGTCTTGTGTGGAACTGTGGTGTCAGCATTCATATCAAGTACCATGGCTGATTTTTGCTCATTCTAGTGATGAAAATCTAAATATATCTATGCTGCCAATTTAATTTCTCCTCAGTTAAGACCATTGTTCTACCAAGTAAAAGAATCCTTACAGTTATCTGCATGGGTTGTGAAAACCTTGTTTCTTAGTACATTTAGAAGATATGATATCATGACATTATTTTCATCCTAAAAATACAAAATCCCAAGTGATTGCAAATTTTGAGAAACTAACATGCTCCACTTTTTATTTTATAAAAACTATCTGGTTGTCCTGCAATTGGTTTAAATTATGGTACCTCATGGCCTTGACACACAATTGCTACTTTTAGGGCATAATTTTGCAATATTATTATATTAAAATTCAATGTCTTTATATGTTCAATCAATTTAGTATACATGATTTAATAATTTATACAATTAGAATAAATAATTTCATTTATGTTGTTAAGAGTGCTATACAGACACTTCTCTATAATATATTGTGCTTAAAGTGCTGATTTGTGACTTCTGAGTGGTTTGTCCAAATTAATGTGAAATTTGTGTTGGGTCATTAATGTTTTTCTGTGTTACTTGGTAACCAAAAAAAAAAAAAGTTTTAATATTGCAAATCATAAATCACTCACTTTCTAATTAAAAAAAAAAAAAACAACCTGAACTCTTTGTGGCTCCAAATATAGTAGTGATCTTTAGTAGGTCTGAGTGTCAGTGGAGAGGACTGAATGTAAAATGCAAAGCCAAGGCTAGGCAGGAAAACAAGCGTGAGATTTCCAGGCAGGTTTTTAAGAGGTATTTTGTTTCCCAGAGGAAGAAAAATGTGTCAGCGGAAATGGGACGCTTTTAGGGATTAAGAATAAAAGGAAACTAGACAGAGAACTCCTGCAAGAGTGAAAAAAGGATAGAGAATAAATGATTATTAGTAACACAACATAAAGCTCTTTGTGGTTCTGTTTTGCTTGGCTCCTCACCCTTCCTATCCAGGAATGTCTCCAGCTGGGCTGCCCTCACTCTATTTACTAAAATAAAGCAGTTGTTTGATGAAATTATGCCAATACCCAGAGGGGGGTTCATTATAACTGTCTCTGACCAGTACAAGGTACTGTGAGGACTGAAATGTATTATTTGATCTTTAGAATAGTCTCCATAGCCTAATGTGAGATAGAATTTCGACAGCTCAAACACTCTTTCTCAAAATAATCAAAACAATCCATGAACCAAAGTTTTCCCTATTGCATTCCCCTTGGGGTGCAATTATCACAAAGTTCAGTTTTAGTTCTTGATTAAAACGTGAACTTGGATTTTATATCAACAATCAAGAAATATAACTGAAGAGAAGCTCCTATCTAGCATGGATCCCATTGATGGTGTGATGTTCTATGTGCCAATTTGAAACGGCTAAAGTATGGGTTATTTAATTAGACACTAATCTAAGTGTGGCTGTGAAAATATTTTATGGATGTGGTTAACAACTGCAATCAGTCAACTTTAAGTAAAGATTACCCCTGATAATTCAGGTGGGCCTCATCCAATCAGGTGAAGGCCTTAGGAGCAAAGCGCTGAATTTTTCCAGAGAAGAAATTCTGCCTTAATACTATAGTATCACATACTGGCTGAGTTTCCAATCTACTGATGTGCCCTATAAATTTCAGACTTGCCACCTCCCACAGTCATGTAACCATTTTTTTTAATCTCTCTCTTTACCTCTCGAAGTCATGTTTATACGTATGTAGACAATCTGCTACTGGGTATTATGTTTCTCTGGAAAACCATGACTAATATAAGCAGCTATTTAAAATGCCAAATAATTATATATGTTAACCAGAAAAAATTAGATGTGTAAAAAAATCACTAAACATCCTCTTTCTTACCTCTATATCTAAACTAAATACTATAGATACAAATAACAGCAAAACAGATATAACGTGGGCAGAAAACCTTGAGTACCGGTCTCCATACACAAGGGCAGATGTGTATGTACCGGATATACACATCCACACAGCCAAGTTGCTTTTTATATCCAGACTCTATTTAACGTTAGTGGTCACTGCGAGCTCTCTGAACACATGTTAATGGTTCTGAGTATTTTGGTCGATATAAGGAATAGAGTTGAGGAGGATCAACGACTGACATGTTTTGAAAGGACTCCAGAGAAGATAATATCGAAGAGATGATAAGGGAGCCGTGGCTAAGATGCACAAATAGGTTTTCCATGTAACTTTGACAGTAATGAATGGTACCTAATACCAGTTCTAGGTAAAGAATGCTCATGGTATATCCAAAAGAACAGAGAAGTCAGAGAAGCATGGAAACATTTGGCATTAGTAAATGTCATAAAAGCAAGATGTAGAATAAAGAGCACAGAGTGTATCATTATTGAACTGTTTTACTTTCATTTTCAGAAAGCTATTAGCTTTTATCTTTACATTTAAACAACAATCTTAGTCTCGAAAGGCACCTAGTGAAGTCATGTTTTCTATTACTGTGCCTTCAGATAAGTTTTCACCTAGATATAATCTCTTTATTTTATTCTGTATATAAAGAGCAAAAGACATTGACATGTTTCTTTGGTTCCTTCTGTCTGCGTTTAATATTCTCATCTTGTCTAGATTATATTTCAGTGGTTTTCATAGTGCAGTCAATGGATTCCTGTGTGTCTCTGAGATGTATTCAAGGTTTCATAAGGTCAAAACTATTTTCATCACAATACTGAGTCGTTATTGCTTTTTTTTCACTGGGTGTACTGATGGTGGAAAAGGAATTGGTGAGTGAAAGAGCATGACTTGAAACTGTGTTACTAAACTATGGTAGTCGTTTTATTTTTTACTCTCACACACTCACATGCAGAGAAAAACAAAAAAACAAAAAAACTTTTACTTAGGAATGTCCTGATGAAGCAGTTAAACATTAACTATACTAAATCCCTATCCCTGCCTATGTACTTTCTAAAATTCTTTGTAATTAAATGGAAAGCACACAAAAATGGTTCTGCCATGTTCTGAAATATAAGAGTTGGCTTGAGGAAAAGCACAGGTGCCATTGAGTTGCTGGCTGAACTAGCCACTTCTTTTGTAAAAGCAAATCGTTCTTACCTGAAAAACTGACCTGAAAAACTGACAATCGGTGGTTATTCAGGCTTGGGTATTAGGCTGACTTTTCTCACAAAAGAACAAAGTGACCCAGTCCTTTTAAGGAAAGCAACTGAAAAAATGGATTGCTCAGGATAGCGTTTGATCTCTCACGTGAAAGTTAGAGTTTTGAAAAACGTATCTGCCACTCCGAAACTTGCCAACACTTAAAGAATTTTCTGGTAAAATTGGTAGTGATATCAACAAAACCAATTTTCCACACTCTCTAGTAAAATGTGACAACATTTAGAAGATATGCAGAACAGTGAACTTTGCTTTCCAAACACTCAGTGATGATGGAACAAAATTAACCAAGGCTAAACAACATAGCACAAGTGCAAGAAAACCGAAGGATTTAATATAATACTCCCTTGAGAGGAGAGGAGACTTACTATAAATTGCAGCTATGACATCAAATAGAAATATTCACACTTATCTGAAAAGGCTATTGAGATATTTCTCACTTTTTCAATGACATTCAAGTACCCCTTTAATCTTTTTTGAACAATTTAAGTCTTCTTCAACCACATATTTCTTCATATACTTCAACCAACACATATAGTGATATATTGAAGGTAGAAACAGACATTATAACCCAGATGTCTTCTAAAAGCCAAACATTAAAGAAATTTGGAAAATAAAATTCCAGTGTTTTTACTATTTGTTTCTATTTTCCAAAATATCTACATTATAAAAATATTATTTATGTTACCATATCATAAGTTTATTGTGTCACCTTAAAAGAATTAAGAAACATATTTAACGTTTCTATTTTAATATTTAATATAGTTAACATCAGTAGATGGTACCAAAACACAGAAAGAGCTCTTCAAAACAGTAAAAATTAATTTTATTAAATCTCCACCACTGTGTATATATCCTTTTAAAAATGCTATGCAATGAAATGGAAAGCACATCTAAAGTACTTCTGTTATGTGCTAAGCAATAATTTTTAGGCTGTGATTGGATCCTGAGAGCAATAAGTTTGTGAAAATATCCCATGACAGATTATTTTTTTCAAAGGACATGGATTTGTGCTGGGTTCCATATTAGTGTCAATATTTATATATAGGAACCCTTTGCTATCTAAATGCTACCGAGTTAAATGTGAGTAAATTCCAAAATCCCTTGCTGTCTACATTCTTCCTGTTTCCTACCTACAACCCATACATCAGCTATATCTGGATGACTAAGTAGTCTTTACTCTGCATACTCTTTAAATCCTTGCTCTCTGAAATAAAAAAACAGAATAGTTTTGATGATTAAAGGTAGTTGTGTCTTAAAATATTGCCTTGCCTATTCCACTACTTTAAGATTTATGGTCATCTATAGTTTTGTCTGCCGGAGCACTCCAGCTCTCCAGGAATATTCCTTTGCAATTCAGTGCTATCAAGAGGCTTGTTTAGAGTCAGTATCTGGGGGGGCACCTGGGTGGCTCAGTCCGTTAAGCGGCTGTCTTCCGCTCAGGTCATGATCTCGCACTCCGTGAGTTCCAGCCCCGCATCAGGTCCGTGCAGAAAGCTCAGAGCCTGCAGCCTGTTTTAGATTCTGTGTCTCTCTCGCTCTGCCCCCCACACCCCCCGCTCATGCTCTGTCCCTGAGAAATGAATAAACCTTAAAAAAAGAAATTTAGAATGAGTATCTGTGTTCATACACAACAATGACCTCCCTTTTGCATTGCTGCTGAGGCTGTAGCAGGCACCCGCTGTCGGTTGAATTAGAGAAAAACCATCCATTGTTCTATTTGGACAAAATATCCTCGGTGGGTTTGATGCCCTCTAACAAAGGGAACTATTAACTCTAGAGCTTCCAGTTGTGATTTATCACAAGGGAAACGGGAAATCAAACAAGTAAGAGTCAGAAAGTGAAGGAAATGCACATGGACCAAGAAAAGCAAGAATGAGAAATGAGGAAAAACAGCTTATTCTACTTTTGGGGTTCTTTCTGGTCTTATTCTTAAGAGATTGCCTATGTCTTTCTAATATCTCCAGTGGAAATCAAATTATCATAACTAATTAACTGCCAAAATTATCCATTATCCCTTCTGGTCTGGTTGTTACTTCAAAGTACACATTCAGTTTAAGGATCCTTGCGTAGAGGTGTATGAATGAGTGATGTAAAAACAGTTTTTGATAGGACCTCAAGTTTCTTTCTCCTCTGGTTTCCTTGTTTCCAGCATCCATCCCTGACAACTACTTCGCACAAGTTCCTCTTTGTTCATGTCCTCCTTGGCTTTATTTTTAGCATATATAAGTTTCTCTATTGCCTTCAGCTGCACCTTTGACTTTCATTTCTATTGTGAGCTGGTTTTTCCCAAATTTGCACGTCCTACTCGGACTTCTCTTTTGAGACAGAGATTCATTGAATTAACTGCTTACTGGACATATCCAAATGTTGCCATATAGAAGTCACAAGCTTTGCAAACTCAAAATTTAATTTGATAATTTCTCCCCAAGAACAACTCTTTCACTTCTACCCAATGAGTGCCTTCTCCACCTGCCTATTTCCTGAAAAGTAAAGCAGGGGAAATGCTTCTTGACATTAACAATCCCTTTCTGTAAAACTTTACCTATCCCATCCTTTCATATCCTAAAAACTGTTAATTCTGTCTCAAAAATATATCTCGAACAACCTCTCCAACTCCACAGATTTTCATTATTTCTTACCTGGACAATCAAATGGGGACTAAATGATCTCCCTGACTTTACTTTCCTATTTCTCTACTCCATTTTTTTAGGCTATATTTATTACTTTGAGAGAGAAAGCATGTGCATGGGAGCACGAGGGAGGCAGAGAGAGAATCCTAAGCAGGCTGTATGCTGTCAGCACAGATCCTGATGCACCAAAACCAAGAGATAGAGGCTTAACCAACTAAACTACCCAAAATTGATTCTCAGGCCAAATCTGATCATGCCTCCTACTAGATTATATTTCTCCAGTGGCCTAGCATCACCACTATAGACATTTCAATCTAATGTCATAGTCTCTTATTTTTTTAATGTTTTTTTTAAATTTATTTTTGAGAGAGAGAGAGAGAGAGGAAATGTGAGTGGGGGAGGGGCATAGAGAAAGGGAGACACAGAATCTGAAGCAGGAATCAGGCCCTGAGCTGTCAGTACAGAGCCCGATGTGGGGCTCAAACTCACAAACTGTGAGATCATGATCTGAGCCAAAGTCAGATGCCCAACCGACTGAGCCACCCAGGCACCCCTAATGTTATGGTCTCTTAAATAGCTCTTTAAATTATTCAATAATTATTCAATTCTTATATAACATACAGTGTTATATTAGTTTCAGGTGTATGATATAATGATTCAACAAATCTTTTTTTTTATTTTTTTTTTTAATGTTTATTTATTTTTGAGACAGAGAGAGACAGAGCATGAACAGGGGAGGGGCAGAGAGAGAGGGAGACACAGAATCTGAAACAGGCTCCAGGCTCTGAGCTGTCAGCACAGAGCCCGTCGCGGGGCTCAAACTCACGGACCGTGAGATCATGACCTGAGCCGAAGTCGGACGCTTAACCGCCCGAGCCACCCAGGCGCGCAATGATTCAACAAATCTATAAATTTCTCGGTGCTCCTCAAGATAATTGTACTCTTATTTTCCTTCATCTAGTTCACTCCTCCTCTCACCCACCTCTCCTCTGGTGACCATCAGTTTGTTCTCTGTATTTGAGTCTGGTTTGTTTCATCTCTTTTTTTTTTTTTTTCTTTTGTTCATTTGTTTTGTTTCTTCAATTCCACATGTAAGTGAAATTATATAGTGTTTGTCTTTGGCTGACTTACTTCACTTAGTATTAAATTCTCTGTGTCCATCCATGTTGTTGCGAATGGCAGGATTTCCTTCCTTTTTAAGTCTGAGAAATATTCCATTGTAGACATACCACATCTTGTGGTCTTGATGTTTCAGTCTTTTATTAGAGCAAATTTTCAAAGCAATTTATCAGATGCAGGTCACTGAATTGATCCTAAGAAAAGTAAAACAAACAAACATCCACGTATGGAAAAAAAAAAAAAAACACGGGCAAAGTATATGCAGAAGAGGTTTTATATATACCACACACACGCTATAGAATGTGTATGTTCAAGTGCATACATGCATATATTGGAAGCTCTATAACATCATAACTGCTAGAAAACACCTGCTAAATAGGTAACACTGGCCTGAAGTCGAGAATTATCTGCTTACTCTGGAGTCAGAATTTTGCTATGACACAGAGCAGCAAACATTAATGTGATCTGCTTTTGCTGTCAGCCAAATCACAGACCTTATAAATAGTTTATGTTACAGATATTGCTGGCTACATATTGCTCCTTCAATAAGTCTCCAGTTTAGGAAAACAAAAACCAACCAACCAAACAACAACAACAACAAAACCCAACTCCAATGGTATTCTGACGTTTCGTAAAGAAACCTTAACACATCTCCACCCACACAAAAGATACACCCACCCACTGACCTATACTGAAAACTCTGCAAGAGAAAGGAGTATCAACTACCCTATGCCCAACACATACCACACCACCTGCCATAATTCAGAAGTTCAATATATTTCGTAGATTAAATGAATGAATAAATTAATTGAAATAATACATTCCTGGGACACCTGGTCGCTCAGTTGGCTAAACATCTGACTCTGGATTTTGGCTTAGGTCATGATCTCCCGGTTCATGGGATCAAGCCCCACGTTGAGCTCTGCACTGACAGCACAGAGCCTGCTTGGGATACTCTCTCTCCCTCTTTCTCTGGCTCTCCCTTGCTCATGCTCTCTGTCTCTCACAATAAGTAAATGAACATTTCTTTTTAAAAATAAAAAAAAAGAAATAATGCATTCCTGAAGGACTTAAACTATTTCTAAACCACTTTCTATGGCAACTGCACTCTTGAACCTTTGTCACAAATAAAAGGTACATTGAAACAAGTTCTCTAACACCACATTATCTTTGTTTTCTTTTTTCTTTTTTTTTGACTTGAATAGCAGCCATGTACTGTCTGAAATGATACTAAGTTTCTAGTACTGTGAAAGCAAATTTACCCAATTTTAAGAGCAAGATATTTTAAGAAATGATGGTAATCTGACTATAGACAGACATAAAGTTTAGACAAAACAGAGAAAGAACTACAGAAGAAATGAAGCTTAAGAACAGTAGCCCTTAGTTCTGTTGTTTATTTGTTGGCTGATTTTAGGTTTTAAATCACAGACTTTTAAAATCAGACTTTCACCCAGGGAAACTGAGTCATTAGGCCACTGGTGGAGCCTCAGAATAGTTTTTTGTTTTGTTTTGTTTTTTAATAATAGATCTGAAGTGCAATGCAGTTTGGGCAATATTGCTTTCTGAAGACATTTTAACTGAAAGATATTTTCATAAACTTATTTCACTTATAAATATTTACATCCCTAAAGTTTATCAATATTCATACAATACAGTATCACCCCTAACATGCCAGTAGAGAATGAACGGTTATGACTTTAAACACAGGGTCCTTATTAGGTTTTGTGATAATAATGTCAAATACTGTTTTTGCCAGGTTTTTCAACTACTTTGCTCTTATATTGTTGACGTATTTCTTCCACGTGACAACAGTTTGTTCCCAGGGCCTATGATTTCTTCATTTTAACTTACATGGCCACTCTAGATCTTGCTAAGAAAGTTCTATGTGATTTTTTTTTTCCATTTGAATGATCTGGCGTTAGCATCCCATGTTATATAATTTTATAACCAAGTCAAACTCTCTGACTTACTATTCTGCTTCCTTACTTTACTTGCTTTTTAAAGGA